>NW_027507788.1:67012687-67097687 GCF_037356315.1 Lithobates pipiens | reverse complement strand
CGGGGTAGGGGGGTGCGTTTTTTTCCAGTGGAGAGCAACCAGACACCTCGCTGCGGTCAGGATGTGGCGGGATAGTTTCTGTAGGGATTTGGACAGTTTGGGGAAAGGGACTCCCAGTAAAAAGTGCTTTGGGTGTAAGTCCAGGGGTTGGTCCAGGATACTGGCCAAGAGCGTACGGACTTCCGTCCAGAAAGGGACTATACGAGGGCATTGCCAGTATATATGCAAGAGGGTGCCCTTGTGCCCCACACAACGCCAGCACCGGTCTGTTGTAGAAGGGTAAATAGCGTGCAGGACGTCCGGGGTCATGTACCAGAAGAACAATATTTTGTATGCATTCTCCCTGTAGAGCGTACACATGGAGCTCTTGGATGCCTGCGACCAAATTATCCGCCATTGCTCCTCCGTGAACTCTTCACCCAGAGCCTCCTCCCATTTAAGCATGTATGCATGTTTGCCGTTAGGGCCCATAGGGAAGGCGTTAATTATTTTATAAATATCCGATATCATCCCTTTCTGTGCCGTACCTGATGAGATTACTATTTCAAACATGGTAGGCGGGGAGAAACGGAGGTCAGAGGAGATGGTCTGGGCAAAGTGACGGATTTGTAAGTAACTATAGAAGCTCTGCCGGGGGAGGTCAAACCGGGATTGGAGTTCAGTGTAAGTCAGTAGTCTCCTAGATCTGGGATCCACCAGAGATCTCAGCTGGAAAAGGTTCCGGGAGGACCAGGGGTGTTGCATCTGGCGAGATAGGCTATCTGGCACTAGAGGGTTGGATATAAAAGAGGTCAGGAGCGATTTAGCTGAGGTCAGGGCAAATGCCTTGGAAGACCTACGCCATAGGTTCTGCAGGTGGGACATAGGGCCCAACAATTGGGACTGAGGGATCGCTGCCGCCGCACTCCAGAGCATACTATTAGGGTGTGTAGGGGCCAACCACCGGGATTCAATTTCCGACCAACGATTGTGGGGCCTCTGGGTAGTCCAGGAGGCGACCGCGCGGAGTTGGGCAGCCTGATAATATCTGACTAGGTCCGGGAACGCTAACCCCCCATCCGATTTGGAGGCGGTCATGACCGAACGAGGTATCCTGTGCCTTTTATGATTCCATACAAATCGAAGTAGGTCCCTTTGCAATTTTTTCAGGTGAGAGGAGGGGACTGGAATGGGGAGGGTCTGAAAAAGGTAGAGGAGTTTCGGGAGGATAACCATCTTCACAGAGGCTATTCTACCAAGCAGAGATATCTGGTGTTTCCGCCACTTTAGCAAGAGGCGCCTAATATCTCCATAGAGGGATGGGTAGTTTGCCTGATAAAGGGAGGTATAGGTTGGGGTGATGTTTACCCCCAGGTATCGAAGGGAGGTGGACCTCCAATGATAGGGGAAGTTGGATCGTAGGTGTTCTACCTCCAACGGTGGAATGTTAATCGGGAGGGCTTCGGATTTCGACGCATTAAGTTTGTAACCCGATAGCGCACTGTAACGATCCAGCTCCATATGCAGGTTGGGCAGGGATATTCTGGGTTGGGTAAGAGTGAGAATTACGTCGTCCGCAAATAGTGATATCTTAAACTCCTGGCCTCGCACCGGAACCCCTCTTATAGCCTGGTTCCGCCTGATAGACGCCGCCAGGGGTTCAATACAGAGGGCAAATAGTAGGGGTGACAGCGGGCATCCCTGACGCGTGCCGTTGGAGATGGAAAAGGGGGAAGAGGTGGCAAAGGGAGTCTTCACTTGAGAAGACGGGTCGGAGTAAAGATGTTGTATGGCTCGCAGAAAGGGTCCCTCCATCCCTATGTGGGTCAGAGTGGCGAAGAGGAAGGGCCAACCCAGTCTATCAAATGCTTTTTCTGCGTCCAAGCTCAGGAGCAGAGACGGCACTCCCTCCCTGTTCGCCACCTCGACCAGGTCTATCACCTTCCGGGTGTTATCCCCCGCTTGTCGGAGGGGGACAAAGCCCACCTGGTCCTTATGGATCAAAGAGGGTAGGACCTTGTTAAGGCGCAGAGATAGCAATTTAGTAAAAATTTTTAGGTCCGCGTTCAGCAGCGCAATGGGTCTATAATTCGCACAGTGGATGGGGTCCTTATCTGGCTTGGGGATTAAGGTAAGGAAGGAACATTGCATATCTGGGGGGACGGGAGTTTTCTGTAGAAAAGCATTAAAGAGTCTGCTCATATGCGGGGTTAAGAGGGGGGAAAATGCTTTGTAATATTCGTAGGGCAGCCCGTCTGGGCCTGGGGATTTATGTGCGGGGAGGGATTGAATGGTCTCTCCCACTTCTTCTTCCGTGACGGGCTTGTTCAAAATGAGCAAGTCCGAATCTCTAATTTTGGGAATGGCGCTGTCGGACAAGTACTGCTGTATACGCTGTGAGACCTCCAGCGACACCGGGTTGCTAGGGATGTCAGGACTATTATAGAGCTCCGCGTAAAAGCCCGCAAACGTGTCAACTATGTCTTTGGGGTGGGAGACAACCGCGTTAGATCTAGTTTTTATCTGGTGTGGGGCAGAGAGAAGGGTTTTGTCTTTGAGCTTCCGCGCTAGAAGGGAGTGTGCTTTATTGCCCCTGTCATAGTATGTCTGTTTGAAAAATCTGCTCTTTTAATGCAAGAGGCCTTAACTCTCCCTCAAAAAGAAGTCAAATTCTAAACTTCTTCCATAAACAAAAAGTAAATATAATCCTTTTCCAGGAAACACATTTTCGTTCAGAGCATATTCCGAAATTAAATAATAAGTATTACGTTAATTGGATCCATGATACATTTCCATATTCCAAGTCAAGAGGGGTATCAATAGCATTTCATAGAGATACGTTATATCAAATAATTCAGGAGCATAAAGGGAAAGATGGAAGATCTTTGGTTGTAAAGTTAAAAATATTTGGCAAGATGTTTACAATCATTAATCTCTATTTACCAAATTATGAACAAATTGAGTCAGGGATAAGAATCTTAAGAAATGTAATGGATAGTGTAGAAGGAATAACAATAATTGGCGGAGACTTAAATTTTATAATGGATATGAAAATAGATACTACTAATACTCATCCCCAGAGGAGAAATAAACATCTAAAAGAATTTAAAGAATTATTAGATGAATATCAATTGATTGATATATGGAGAGTACAACACCTAAAAGAAAAGAACTTCACGTATCATTCTAATATTCATGATTCCTATCATAGAATAGATTATTTTTTCCTGAGCCAATCTGGATTATTGATGTCCCCAACAACAGAAATAGGAGGATTTTTATGGTCAGATCATGCACCAATATATATGGAATTAAAAATAATGGAAAATAAAAAAACAAGGGGGAGATGGTGCCTTAACGATAATTTACTTAAAGATAGAAAATGTGAAGACGACATACAGCGAGCGATAAAGGAATTCCAGTTAATCCATGATAGAGATAACACCTCAATTCCTATACAATGGGAAACTTTAAAATGTGTACTGAGGGGACTGTTCATCAAACACGGATGTAGGATAAAAAGGGAAAAAGAACAAAAAAAAGACCAACTATTGGTGGAAATTAGGATATTGGAAGGAAAACATAAACAGAGTTTAAAACCAGAAGATAACATACTTTTAAAAGACAAAAGAATTGAACTACAGGCCGTGCTTGATGAGGAGTCCCTTCGTTCAAGAGATAAGAATAGAACACAATGGTACTATTATGGTAATAAAACGGGAAAACTACTTGCAAGAACATTAAGAGGACAACAATCCACGACATCTATAGTAAAAATCCTAAAGATAAACGGGGAAATAACATATGACCCAACTGAAATTGTAAAAACATTTCAAGAATACTATGATAAACTATATAATATAGAAATACAACAGGAAAATAAAAAAGAGGAAAGGGCAGAAAAAATTAGAAAATATATTAACGAAACAGCGTTACCAAGATTTCCTAAAGAAATAACTGAGAAAATGGAAGAAGAAATTACAACAGAAGAGATCCAACAGGCAATTGCCGAACTGGCCCTGGGAAAGAGCCCAGGACCAGACGGTTATACAACAAGGTTCTATAAACGGTTTCAAGAACTAATTATACCCATACTTAAAAAAACATATAACTCTATAACGAAAATACAGACCTTTGTACCACAGAGTACAGAAGCTCACATTGTATTAATCCCCAAACCAGAAAAAGATCATGCATTAAGTAAAAATTACCGCCCTATTTCATTAACAAACATAGATATTAGATTATACTCAAAAATTATTTCTAATAGATTAACCCCTATTTTGCCAGAATATATAAAGCTGGACCAAACGGGTTTTACAAAGGGGCGGGAAACTAGGGATAATATAATGAAGACCTGTACTCTGTTGGAATATGGCCAGAGAGCCGCCATCCCGGCCTGCTTATTAACCATAGACGCTGAGAAAGCTTTCGATAGGGTGGGATGGCGGTTCTTAGAGGAGGCACTAATACAGTTAGGACTAGGCCCAAAAATGTTAGGCTGGATTATGGCATTATATGCCAATTCAAGAGCCAAGGTAAGAATAAACGGAATACTATCAGATTACATAAAGATATCGAATGGTACCCGCCAAGGTTGCCCCTTATCCCCTTTATTATATATAATAGTGATGGAACATCTAATCAATGCAATTCGGAAAAACAAAGATATACAAGGGATTAAAATTAAGGATAAAGATTATAAATTGGCCGTATATGCGGACGATTTGTTATTATATATAACAAATCCAATCATAACAATTCCTAATATAATAAAAGAATTAGATCGATTTGGGGAACTAAGCAATTTTAAGGTAAATTATGAGAAATCAGAAATGATGAATATCACAATAAATGAAGAATTACAGATACTCTTGCAGGAGGATTTTCCGTTTAGATGGCAAAAAGAGGCAATCAAGTATTTGGGAGTTATGATTCCGAAGGATTTGAAACAAATACAAGAATTAAATCATAATATGATTATACGTAAAATAATAAAACAAATGCAAAAATACGAAAAAATAACATATTCATGGTTGGGTAGAATAAATATAGTAAAAATGGAGATACTGCCAAAGATATTATACATATTCCAAACATTACCTATTGTTCCAGCTAGGAAAATCATGATAGATTTAAGGAAAGCTATAAGTAGCTTTGTATGGGCAAAAAAAAACTGCCGAATAAAAAGAGAAACACTAACCAGAACAAAAGAAAACGGAGGGCTCGCACTACCCGATTTTGTAAAATATATGCAAGCTGCATCATTGGTTAGAATTATAAATTGGCAACATGACAAAGAAAAAAAACAATGGGTAACGTTGGAAGAGACAATTACGGGAATACAACTTAGATTTTTACCTTGGATAAAACCTGAATTAAGAACAAACAAAAAGGAAATGCCAATTTTCGTGAGAGCTACTCTAAAAATTTGGGACGCAATGCTAAAGAAGGGAAAGCTATCCTCCAGAACTGGACCATTGACTCCATTGATGTCCAACCCAGAATTTAAGCCAGCTTTGGAAGGGGCAAGATATTTAATTTGGAATAAGATGGAGAATGTAAGACTAGTACAGATTCTGGTGGATGGAAAAATGCCAAGTTTAATTGATCTCGGATTGGAAATTAAAAATGATTGGTTGCAACATTATCAATTAGAAAAATTTATGGAGCTAAATAAAAATTTAATAATTAGACCATTAACTAAATTTGAACAAATAATATTAAAGGTCCAAAACCATAAGAACAAACTATCTAAAATATATGAACTATTGCTACCCATGGGGGACATTAAAGACCTAATAGAAATTAGAAAATGGGAGGAAGAATTGGGAGAGACAATTACAGAAAAAGAATGGAAACATTTTTTAGGGATAATACATAAAACCTCAACGGCATTAAAACATCAAGAAAGAAATTATAAAGTGGCATTGAGATGGTATTGGAGCCCAGTTGCACTAAAAATAGTAAATAAAGGAAATACAGATAAGTGCTGGAGGTGTGGGATAGAAAAAGGAACACTGGAACACATCTGGTATAGATGTAAGAAAGTGAGAAATTTTTGGTTAAAAATTTTTGAGATATACCAAAAAGTGACGGGAAAAGAATTAATCCCAGACGTAAAGGTAGCATTGTTTTCTCTCACGATAGATACACTGGATAGTATGAAAAATGGATTAATTCAACATATGACAACAGCAGCCAGAACAATAATAGCACGTAAATGGAAAGAAACAACTAGTCCAACAATATCAGAATGGATATGCGAAATGAACGAGATATGTTTTATGGAAAAACAAACAAGAGAAGAAGGCTATGTAAAAAACCAGATACCAATAGTGTGGAAGAAATGGGAAGAATTTCGGTCCTCAAAAGGAATGGTAGAATATTTATAATTAAAAGAAAAAGGGAAGGAGGAAGAGGAGGGGGGATAGGAAGGAGAAAGGGAGGAACATTGTTTTCTTGTTTTTTGTTGTTTTTTGTGATAAATGATGAAAAGTGTCTTGTGTTTTGGGAATAATGTTGTATGTTGTTGTTGTAAATGGATATGTTTGGTTAATGTTTATTATAAAAATAATAAAGAATGGATTTGAAAAAAAAAAAAGTGCTACCCAATTGCTGGTTTTCCCATCTCCCTGCAGGCCATTACTATGTCTGGAAGGCCAACAAGGGGAGGCAGACAGTCGCGAGCCAATAAAAGAGGGGAAGCAGGCTCTGTGTCTAGAGACAACAGTGCTGGTCGTGGATGTGGTGCATCGTCATCAGCACATGGCCATGGGACACACTTGTGCTTATTTTTGGCAGCTGGACGTGTTGAGCCGCATCATGCTGAAGACTTGGTAGAGTGGATGACCAAGCCTTCCTCATCCTCCTCATCGTCTCTCACCCAGGCTCAGGGTACTAGCAAAGCAGCTGCCAACGCATCCTCTTCCCTCATTTCAATGTCATCAGTCACTCCTTCCCTAGACCCACCATGTCCTCCTGAGGAGTCCCCCGAACTGTTTGAACACAGTGTTAGGTGCATGCTCCAGGAGGATGCCCAGTGTTTTGAAGGCTCTGACGATGATACCCAGCTAGAGGAAGGCAGTAGCGTGAGCGCAGAGAGAGGGGATGCTCAAGAAGGACAGCAATCTGGCAGTCATGTTCCACCAGCTGCAGCATACTGCCAGGTTTGCTCCAGTGATGAAGAGGGAGGGGATGATGAAGTCACTGACTCCACGTGGGTGCCTGATAGGAGAGAGGAGGAGGAGGAGGCACATCTCCAATGAGGCAGGATGCTCTCCGGGGGCCAGCTTAGGGGCAACACAGTGACTGAATCACACCACAGAGCTCCGCCTGTGCAGGGTGCTGCCTCTGCGCATTATCCCAAAAGTTCATTGGTGTGGGCCTTTTTTGAGACGAGTGCATCAGATCGCACCGCTGCTATTTGCAACATATGTCTCAAGCGTATCTCGCGTGGCCAAAACATCAGCCGCTTGGGCACCACATGCTTGACCAGACATATGTTGACCTGCCATGCAGCTCGTTGGCAAGCGTACCTCAAAGACCCACACCAAAGAACAAAGCGGAACTCTCCTTGCTCCTCATCAGCTGGCATCTCCAACCCCACTAGACCTTCAGTCCTCTCTGAAATCTGCACTGAGAGGAATGAAGGTGTAGAATTAGGTGTGTCACAGCCAAGTACTTGCGGAAACTCTGCTACCAGTACACCGACGTCCGATTGTAGCAGGCAAATTTCCCTGTCCCAGCTGCTGGACCGTCGAAAGAAGTTCATTCCCAGCCATTCACATGGTGACAGGAACCATGAAACAGACTGAGACAGAAGTACAATCAAATCACACTTTTTTATTAATAAAAATAAAAAGGTAAATAGAAAAAGCGTAGTCAAGCATAGCCAGAGTCCAGTAGCCAGATCGGATAGTCAGCCAGTCCAAAGTTCATTAACCAGATCGGGTAATCAGCCAGACCAGAAGTCAGGGCTCCAAGGAGAGCAACTGCAAGCAGGAAAAGAAGCCAGGAGGGATGTCAGCAAGCCAGTCTTGAAACAAACAGCAGGAGATGGTTCCTTGTGATGTGACCAACGCAAAGGCAAAGGAGAAAGTGAGCTGGAAGGCTTTAAATAGGCAGGTCAGACGAGCATCTTCGGGAACAGCTGGTAACTGTGGACAGAAAAGAGAGCTGGCAATTAGCCGACAGCTGAGCGGCCAGCCCAGAGGAGGAAGGGCTAAGCCAGCCCTGACACATGGCCAGCGGTTGAATGCTAGCTTGGCTAAATTGCTAGCACTTCAACTGCTGCTTTTTCAGTTGGTAGACTTTGGCCTCCTTCCGTGAGTTTGTGCAATGTGCGGTTCCTCAATGGCAGGTCCCCAAATGCCACTTTTTCTCACAGAAGGTGATTCCGGCTCTCTACCGGCATGTCCATGCCTCGGTGGACAGGGTGGTCAGCAGTAAGGTGCATATTACCGCTGTTTCATGGTCCAGCAGGCATGGACAGGGACACTACCTATCTTTCATGGCCCATTGGGTCACTCTTCTGGCAGCTGGGAAGGATGCAGGACAAGGTGCAGTAGTGTTGGAGGTTGTTCCGCCACCACGCCTCCAAAATGCTACTACTGGTTGTGACACACCTCTCTCCTCCACCCCCTCTTCTTCTTCCTCCATGGCCTCTTCCAGAGCTTTGTCCTCTGAACCAGCAGTGCTCTGTAGGCACTCAAGGGGCCATGTAAGTATGCAGGCAAAAAGATGCCATGCCATGCTTTGTCTTGTTTGTTTGGGGGACAGGAGCCACACTGGGGCAGATATTTTGTCAGCTCTGCAGGGGCAAGCCGGGAGGTGGTTGATGCCATGCCAGCTTAAGCCAGGAATGGTGGTTTGCAACAATGGCACCAACCTCCTCTGCACCCTCTGACAGGGACAACTGACCCATGTGCCCTGTGTGGCTCACGTCCTTAACTTGGTGGTGCAGCAGTTCTTGGGCAGGTACCAGGGCTTACAGGATGTCCTGAGGCAGGCCAGGAAAGTCTGTGTGCATTTCCGCTGATCATTTAATGCCAGTGCTCGACTGCCTGAGCTCCAAAAGCAGCTGAACCTGCCCAAGAACCGCCTTATATGTGACATGCCCACCAAGTGGAACTCAATGTTGGCCATGCTGCAGTGGCTGCACACGAAGCAGAGGGCCATCAATGAGTACCCGTGTGACTACGGCACCAGGACAGGGTCAGGGGAGCTCGTTTTTTTCACCACGCCAGTGGGGCATGATCAGGGATGCAGGCACTGTCCTGTCACCATTTGAGGAGGCCACGAGGATGGTGAGCAGTGACAGTGCATGCATCAGTGACACTGTACCTCTTGTCCACCTGTTGGAGCATACGCTGAGTGGAATAATGGACAGGGCACTTGAGGCAGAACAGAGGCAGGAAGAGGAAGACTTCCTTGCCTCTCAAGGCCCCCTTTATCCAGACAGTGTTCCTGCTGTCCCACCCATCACACAGGAAGAGGAGGAGGAGGAGGAGGATTGTGTCCGCATGGAGGTGGAGCCTGGCACTCAGCATCAGCAGTCTTTTAGGGATGATCCCAAGAAACCCGTGGACATGTACGTGGCTGGGAGGAGGTGGCTTCGGATCATGTTGTTCTTAGTGACCCAGAGGACTCTGGACCGAATGACTCAGCTAACCTACGCTGCATGGTCTCCCTGATCCTGCAAAGCCTGCGTAAGGATCCTCGTATTCTTCGAATGAAGGAGAAGGACCAATACTGGCTGGCCACTCTCCTTGATCCCCGGTACAAGGGTAAGGTTGCGGACCTTATCTTGCCATCGCAGAGGATGAGACATCTCTGAGTGGCCTTGAAGAAAGGTCTGTGCGTTCCCAGAGACTGGGAGGTTACAAACTCATGGTCCTGGACAACGTGTTGATGAGGCTTTGGTCAGTCACAGAAGGAGCAGTGGAGAAGGTGGCCGTCTGACCGATGCGTTCAGACAATTTTTTAGTCCGCAGTCCCAAGGTATGATCGGTTCCAGCAACCATCGGCAGCGTCTGATTTACATGGTGCAGGAATACCTAGGGGCAAGGTCAGACTTGGACTACTTTCCCACAGAAAATCCTCTGGGTTACTGGGTCTTGAGGATGGATCACTGGCCAGAGCTTGCACAGTATGCAATTGAGCTACTGGCCTGTCCTGCATCCAGCGTTCTTTCGGAACGCACCTTCAGTGCTGCTGGAGGCTTTGTAACCGATCACAGGGTGCGCCTGTCCACCGACTCGGTTGATCGACTGACCTTCATAAAGATGAATCAGTCTTGGATCACCACCAGCTGCCAAGCACCTGAAGCTGATGTAACCGAATAATTTTTGAAATGTCACATCCCTTCAAGACTGCCTATGCTGATGCTGGGTGACTGTCCAGTTATGTTGACTGACTATCCTCTTCCTCCTCAATGATCCTGCTGATAGCTTGGATGAACATTTTTGGTTCTGGGTGACGCCACCAGCCCAATTTTTCAGCCCCTGTTTAACAAGGGCATGTAATTACAATTTTTGATGCAATGCTTTGCAGTAGGGCTCATTCCTGCACTCCAACTAGAGTATATGGGAGAGGTTGCAGTGTCGGGGCACCAGCACCAGTGCCTAAGGCCCAATTTTTTAGCCCTGTTTAACAGGGGCATGTAATTGCAATTTTTGATGCAATGCTTTGCAGCAGGGCTCATTCCTGCACTCCAACTAGAGTATCTGGGAGAGGTTGCAGTGCAGTGGCACCAGCAAGCAGTACCTAAGGCCCAATTTTCCAGCCCCTGTTTAACAGGGGCATGTAATTACAATTCTTGATATAATATTTCACAGCAGCGTCCGTTCCTGCGCCCACCGAGAGTAACTCTGAGGACTTATAGTATTGTGGCACCAGCACCACAACCACCAAAGGCCCAATTTTTCTACCACTGTTCAACAATGGCATGTAATTACAATTCTTGATATAATCGTTCACAGCAGGGCGCTCCAGCGCCCACCAAGAGTCACTTTGAGGGCTTACAGTGTTGTGGCAACACCAACACCTTAGGCCCCCATTTCTGCAGAGCATATAGGGAAGGCCCCTACTTTCAAACATCCAACTTACAAACGTCCCCTACTTGCAAACGGAAGGAGACAACAGGAAGTGAGATGAAAAAAGGCGGACAGCCAAAAAAATTATACAGGGTTGATAACCCTTCCCTATGTTTTCCAAAAAGCTTAAAAATAGATTTTTTGACTGGAGCTACACTTTAAAAATGTACCAGTTCAAAATTACAAACAGATTCTACTTAACACAACAAACCTACACAGTCCCTGCCTTGTTTGCACTGCCTGTATACTGCTGTTCTGAGTATATAGGGCCTGGGGGCCCCACGCCTTTCCTTTTTTTTATTTGGGTATGGGGTTCCCCTTAATATCCGTACAAGACCCAAAGGGGCTGGTAATGGGCGGGGGGGGGGGGGGCTACCCATGCCATTTTTCTCAATGATTTTCATCCGTATTGCCAGAACCAATATTACATTAAAACCGCAAGCAGTTTTAAATGACTTTTTTTTTCTGTTAAATGTCATTTTGTGCAGGGACTGTTCTAAACACGGGAAACACGTGCCACTTTACAGGCATACTATAGACACCCCCCTGGCACGATATTTAAAGGAATATTTCACTTTTTTTCACTTTAATTGTCATTAAAATCAATGCTCCCGAAGAAACGTCAGTTTTTTTCAAAAAAATTGGCATTGACCCATGTCCCCTGGGGCAGGAGCCGGGTCCCCAAACCCTTTTTACGACAATATCTTGCATATTAGCACTTAAAATTAGCACTTTTTATTTTGAATGTTCGAGTTGCGGTCCATTCAAAAGTTCTGGTGTGAACCAAACCAGGGGGGGGGGGGGATCGGCTCATCCCTACTGGAGATTTATGGACGATGCAGTCCCATTGTAAAATCTGAATGCATCCATGATTATAATCAGTTCATGGGGGGTGGATTTAAGTGACCAGATGCTACAGCCCTATTTATCAATTAGAAAGTCCCTATACTGATATAACAAATTTGCATTTTATCTTTTCCATTTGGCTTTGTATAATGTGTACATCATCTATCAAAAGTCAACAGAAAGACCCAGCACCTTCCACAAATTTATTGAAGAAATTGACACTGCCCTGATCTACCAGCAAGGATCCCCCAGGAAGCATTCGCTCTGATTGTGTGAGTCAACTTCATGAGCAACATTTTCTAGAAAACATCCCACCCAGCAAATCAGGAAGAAGATGCCAACCTTTTTTTTTTATGTATGCAGCATAGAGGGAGAGACCTCCCAACCAGGCCTATGCATTAGAGAATGATTCAGACATTATCACACATCCCTAAGATATTAGTTCCCCTTATTTTTAACAGCCTGCCATTTCCCCATTTCAAATACCTGTGCAGATCATTTGCCTTCTGCCTTGATTAACCATGACTGAATTGTTTCTAATGGAACATTGTGTGACCGTGTGTATGCAAGACAAGTTTGAGCCAACATCCGTCGGAAAAAATCCCATGGATTTTGTTGTCGGAATGTCCAAACATGTGCATTAGTATTTAAAAGGTGGCCTGTCCCCTGCCAACCCATCTGTTGGGGATTGGTCAGGGCCCTCATAAATACTCCAGGCAGCTCCTGCTCACCTCCACTCCCACTCTTCTAGAATCTTCTACAAGTTTCTAGAAGTAGGGGGAGGGGGTCTCATAGATGCTGCCTGTGAGTCATCCAGCACTCCCTGGGTCACTCACCCGACTTTATTCTCAGCAGGGAGTTATGATCTTTCTGGCAAAAAAAAAAATATATCAGAGCAGGGCAGCACAGTAGTGTAGTGGTTAGCACTCTCACCTACCAGTAAGAAGGGTCGCTGGTTCGAGTCCCAACCATGACATTACTTGCCTGGAGCTTGCATGTTCTACCTGTGCCTGCGTGGGTTTCCTCCGGGTACTCCGGTTTCCTCCCACAATCCAAAGACATGCAGGTAGGTTAATTGAACTCTGTCCAAAATTGGCCCTAGTATATGAATGGGGACCTTGGATTGTGGGACCGTGAGTGTGCAATGTACAGGGATAGCGACAATTGTAGACACTCACTCAGGTTTAACTGGATGGACTGGTGTCTTTATTCAACCCAACTATGAAACTATGAAGAGCAAAGTCACTACTGTTCAGTTTGTGCTTGTGGGTTTGTATCTGTTCTTGAGTGTATGCAGTCAGCTCATATCTGTTTTTCAGTGCGATCTTGTCTGCTCGTTGCTGATTTTCAGATTGCTCTACACAGGCCTTGCTGTCCTTCAGTGCATTCTGTTAGTTCGTTCTGACCAGCCGACCGTTTCAAAGTCATGTTGCGGGTACGTACTCATCGTAGACTTCGTGCTGTGTGGGGGCTTGGTGTTGGGGTTCTAGCTTTGACCCAAGCCCAGTCCATGAACAGGGCAAGGAGGAGTTCATGTACCAAGAATTGGTTGCTCCATCATAACCAATTCTCTCATATGCCTTTGCTGCACGAGATACAGGAGAATAATCCTGATTATTTCAGGAACTTTTTTTAGGATGACGGACCCCTTTTTCACCATCTGTTGGCTTTGCTCACTCCTTATATTAGCAGGCAGGACACCTGCATGCGTAAAGCCATCACTCCGGAGCAGAGGCTAGTCGCCACATTGCGGTACTTGGCGACTGGGAGAAGTCTGCAGGACCTCAAGTTCTCGACAGGCATCTCCCCCCAGGCTCTGGGGATCATTATTCCAGAGACCTGTTCTGCCATCATTCAAGTCCTGCAGAAAGACTATATTAAGGTAAGTTTTCTCCTTTAACATCACATTCTATGTATTTAATGTTTGCTAATGTATTGTATTTCTTTAATAATTCCCTAATTACCATGATTGTAATATGCTGTGAATGTCTCCTTTATCCTCATGCATGCTGCAAGCTTTTAATGCTCCTTTTTTGGCCTACATGCATATTTGCCTTCACCAACCTCCCCAGCATGCTATCCTGGGCCCATATACACCTAGCATAATCACCTAACAATGCATTTTGTCAGCTCCATTGTAGTGCTTTACCCTAAACATCCCCTAAAATGTGTACAAATGTTATGAGTGTGCTGAAATTCAGGTAGCGTGCTAGAGGCTTTTTTTTGGATCCCAAACTCAGCTCAAACCCTCCCCCCTAAAATTTTTACAATGGGCCATCAGAGAGGGTGCGGAATCTGATAAGTGGACCTTAGATTTTTGTCTTTAAATAATCCTTAAAATAAATGTTATACCAATGTTGGGCAATGGAGGGGCTATAGATGGTAAGCACATCCACATCATGCCACCACCCGATTCAGGGTCTTACTATTATAACTATAAAGGGTTTAATAGTACAGTGTTAATGACGGTGGTGTCGGCACAATATGAGTTCCTCTATGTGGATGTGGGAAAGAATGGACGGATGTCGGATGGAGGAGTCTTTACCCAGGTGGAGTTTTACCAACATCTCTAGACTGGTGGCCTGGCATTGCCACCTGATGCGGACAACATGGAAGGACTCCTGTTTGTCTTTCTTGCTGATGAAGCATTCCTGATGAGGCCATTCCCCCAGAGGACCCTCACCCCGTAGAGGAGGGTTTTTAACTACCGGCTGGCCAGAGCGAGAAGAGTCGTTGTGAATACCTTTGGGATAATGGCCAGCCAGTTCCGCCTGTTTCTGACAGCAATCCATATGGCAGACTACAAAATCAACCACATCATCTTATTCTGCTGCATATTGCACAATTTTTTACAGACAAATGCCCAAAATTATCTTGCTTCAGTTGGGCCTGAGGCCAGACTTATTACTGCTAATCCCCTGATGATCCTGGATACTGGCCATACTGGCTTGGCCCCCCAAAGTGCCTGTGAAGTTCGCCAGAAATACATCAATTATTTTATGGGTAGGGGGCCATTGCTATGCCAGACAATGTATAAAAAACATTTTAATAAAAAAATAAATTATTTGATAAAATCTTGGATTTTCTTTATTGCTTGTGTTTCTTTTTGGCAATCTCCTAGGTTCTCCTACTGCACTTGTAGTTCCAAGTGGATTTTCCTTAAGTAAATAAGCCCCATAAACACAAAATTACTTCAAAAACTGGTATTGAGCATTGAAAGAAGAAGCAACACATTGTTGATTAGCAAACTTTTTACTGTGTGCCCATTCACATGTGCGTTCTAAAATTTTGGGGTAAAATAAATCTTTATTTTTTTTGTCAATTTGTTTTTATTTTATTTTTTTGTTATAAACAGGCCTGTTTAAAAACATAGCATACAAACTCTGGAACTTAAGCGGGAGTCCACCGGGACTCCGCGTTTTTTTTTTTTTTTTTTTTAAAAGCCAGCAGCTACAAATACTGCAGCTGCTGACTTTTAAATAGTGACACTTACCTGTCCAGCGCGCCCGCGATGTCGGCACCCGAAGCCGATCGCTCGCTCGGCTGCCGGGTCCCGCCGCCATCTTGGGTATGGGAATCAGGAAATGGAGCCTTTCGGCTTCATTTCCCGGTTCCCTACTGCGCATGCGCGAGCCGCGCGGCGCAATCCGGACGGTCCCCGCTGCCTCTGGGAGCTGTGTGTTTCCCAGCAGGCAGCGGGGCACTTGCTGAAGGGGGCGGGCGCTTGCGGAACGGGGGCGTAACGTACGCCCGTTCCGCAGAGAGCTAGCCCGGAAGTGGGTGCAGTTACCTGGATTATCCAGGTAACTGCACCCCCCTCCCCCCTGAAAGGTGCCGATGGTGGCGCCGGAGGGGGGGGGGATTCCGATGAGCGGAGGTCCATTTTAGGGTGGACCTCCGCTTTACAAAGTTCAACGTAGAAAAACTGAAGGCAATATCAGACATTATAGTATGTCCAAAATGTCTTGATATTGCCAGATGGGCTGATGTCACCCCTGTAAAAGCCAAATTTTGAAGATGCACACAATTTAGGAGTCAAAATGGGAATTTTCCTCCTGATCCCATGCCTAATGTCAAAATGTGCTATCTCCCATCATGGAGGATCAATGGACGTTTTTTGGAGGTGCAACCCCTTCCTCTCACCTACTGCAGTGGGGAGGAAGGGGTTGCACCCACAAAACACGTACATTGATCTCCCGTGATGGCAAATAGCACATGTTGACACACTGTGTGCATCTTCAAAATTTGGCTTTTAAAAATTAGAAAAAAAAATAGTTTTCTAACAACAAAATGTTAAAATGGTTGCATTTTGAAGATCTTTATATTCTCCCTGACACATCAATCATGTTCTTCATTTGTTGTTCAAGAACATTGAGTTTATTCCTTACGATTCCTATTTCACGATTCTAGGTCATGATGTCCTGGATTAGGAGTTGTGCACTTGTGAAATGTTGAGCTTGCTCTTCCACAACCAGCAAATCACCTACAAATTATACTAAAAACATGTATTATAAATATGCAGGCATACATATATTACCTGAAGCTGGGATGTCAGACACTCACATGTTGTGATGACAAGTTCACCCACTGCCTCCACCTCTCCTTCCTCCAGATCCTCGGGGTGTGGTGTTGTGCTGAGTTCCCCTTCTTTTTGAGGTGGGGGGTTCCTGGTGTCCTCTGAGTGGTGTCCTCCGAGTCTTTGGTTCCCTATGAGAATTAAACAAAAGGTATACTTAGCACACAGATATTTGAGTCCAGAAATAGGAATATGAAACATTGCTTGGAAGTGGGGTGCAATTGTCTGTTCTGGCAGAGTTCCAAGCTGGAGACATGTTTTTTTACCTTACCAAAGCTGGAATACTTACCTTTTTGTGACAATGTTCACACATGGAGACACACCAAAAGTATCCACTGGAGCACCTGTGTGGGACACCCTAAAACTTTACTATGACCGATTACTGTGCCCACTAACCTGAAACGTGCCATTTTAAAATGTCCTACAGTAAATAAAAGCACATGGAGCAGCATGCAAGTAATAATAATAAGAAGAAGAACACAGGAGAAATAATTACTATAAGCACTATCTTGATCCTTCTGTACTGATCCAGCTCCCTCAGTTTCAGGTCTGACCAGTGATTCCTCAATTGCTCCTTGAATCGTCGTACCCCAAATTTCTGTGCAGACTCTTCACAACTTTAGTCATGATTTTGGTCTTTCTCACATTAGGGTTTAGGTACGGTACATGCTTCCCATCATAGTCGGTCGCCCTCAAGATGTCCACCATCTCCACCATCTCACCAAAGGACATATTTGAGGCCTTAAATCTTCACCTCCGGTATCACGATGTTTCTGCCTCTGGGCTTTGCTCCTTGTTACTGGAATTATTAACACACACCTGCTGTGTCTCCGCCATGGCGCTCCTACTGCATGCAAAAGAGAAGGGGCGGGGAATAGACTAGAAAGAATGTCAGGGGTGGGTGACGTGGGCAGAGTTTCACGCATGCGCAGTGTATATAAAGTGTGCTGAGGAAGGAGGACAAATGTTCTAAAGAAGGTTACATCAGTGGCCTATACCGCTTCAAGATTGAGGCCTATATTGGGATAAGATTATGAGAATTTAGGCTGACATTAGTGTTTTTGTCTTGTGTATTGTCTTACAGCAAATATGAATCACTTTAAGGACCCAGAATTCATGGCCAGTTTCATAGACAAGTATAGGAAGATGAGGAATTTGTGGGAGGTGAAACACAGCTAATATTATAATAAACAAGCTAAGAGGTCAACGCTGGAGAAACTACTGGAATTTGTGAAGACTCGGGTCCCCGATGCAACCATCGTGTTCTTGGAAAAGAAAATTGGGATCTTGAGGAACATTTATAAGAAGGAGCATAATAAGATCCAGAACTCACTCAGATCAGGAGCATCAGCTGAGGATGTGCATGTACCCAGGCTGTGGTACTTCAACAAACAGCGGTTTCTGGATGACCAGACTGAAGACAGGGAATCACTTTCTACCCTTCCCTGCAGCCTTCCCTCCACCCTTCCCTCAACCCCAGCAGAGGCTGATGAGGAACAACCTGGGCCTTCCATCCTGGAAGAAGTGGATGCGCCCAGCTGGAGTCAGGTATATTATTTTTAGACAGATTTATTGTCCTAATATTAATGATGTTAACTAGACGTTATAATTGATAACAAATTAATGATTTAAAAAAAGTGATGTATACATATCAATAGACAGTAGTGGCCAAAAATGTTTGGGACAAGAATGAAAAATGCTGGGGTCAGAATGATAGTCTTTACTATTAACATTCGATTTGCAAGTCATGAGCTGAAAATTGTGTGTGATTGATGAACCAAAAACTAAAACTATGTCCCTTTTTTATACACAGGATGAGCTCAGCCAGGAGAAGGAGAAGGGTCTGGAAAATGGCAGCCAGGAGGTGGCCATGCCCAGTGTTAGCCAGGAGGTGGGCAGGCCCAGTGGCCTCAACCAATCACAGGTGCCTCCCCTCTGCCTTAAACAAAAAAGGTCCAGGAAGGGGGCGATGACAGAGGAGGCAGCACTGTGCCTCATTAGGGAAGCAAGAGATGTCTTCAGAAGCCGACGATGAAGAGGCCTATGGCTGCTATCTAGCTACTAGATTGCTAAAATTGGAGGAGGGCAAACACTTCCTCTGTGAGGGTATTTTTGCTCAGGCCCTTCAGAAGGGGTTGAGGGGCCAGCTGACTGAGAACAGCCATGTGTGTGAGCTCGCCTATCCTCCTCCTGCTCCTGCCACAAATCCACCTCTAGAGCCGCAGCCTCCAAGGAAGGGTGAAGGGAAGCATGGAGGGAAGGCTGCAGTGAAGAGAAGAAAGTGATGACCTGGATTCAGTCTAGTCTGACAGAAGATGCAGGCTGTTGTAGTACCATCTCTTGGAGTCCTGGACCAAGTTGGGTTCCAAATTATATGGAGTCCTCAAGTAAACAATTTGATTTTCCACAAACTTGATGTGTGCCCTGGGGGCCAAAAGGCTTTGCAAATTCCAAAAGTTTCTCCAGCGTTGCCTTCCTCTTATTTTGTTACCCAGAATAAATGTTTTTTTTTTTTTCTCTGAAAATACTTGCCTATGTGTTTTATTACAAAAAGCACAGTTTGTTTGTGAGTAGGCAGGTACATTTCAAAAAGACAATGTCAAATTAACAAAGGACACCAACCTTCTTGAGGTTAAAAAATACAAGATAATAATGTTATTTTGTGGTAACTTGACACACACACAAAAAAAATGATATAGAGATCACTAGAAAATAATTTTTCAATAATCTAAAAAAAAGGATATCTTGATGAAATGAAAAAATAAAAAATGACTATAAAAAATAATTCTAAACATTATTATGGAGATCTGGCTTTTAAAAAATAAAAGATTATTCATGAGATCACGAGAAATAATAAAAAAATACGTTTGTGAGAACTCTGTGTGAATATCAGCAGCAAAACAACTTCATTATTCTAGCATTATAAAAAACAAAAGAATGCGCTGCTTTAAAAGATCACAGAATTTGCAGCGTGAGGAATGTGCTATCTCCATTACGAACGTTAGGTTTACTAGACTTGTGCACAACGGAAAATTGAGTTTAGTTTTGGTTTGTTGTCATTCGTAAAATACATCATTTCGTTCTGTTATATTCGTTATATTACGTTGTTTGGATAATTCGTTATTATTCGTAGAGTGTCGTATTCATTCGTTCGTATTCGTTGAAATTCGCTATTTATGTATGTATAGACATTCGTGATAATGATTCGTAGTTTGGAAAGTCGTGTTTGTTTATTGAAACTTTTAACACACACAATGACAACGTCTCTTCTCCTCGGCTCAAATACAATACAACACCCTTCTAAGCCCACGTACACACGGTCGGAGATTTTGCCAACCAAATCCGTCGGATTTTGCCCGTTGGATTTAGTCCGACGGATTGTGTCCGAAACTGTTGCATACACACGGTCGGGCCAAGTTGGCGAAAAATCCGATCTTTCAGAACGTGATGACGTAATTTCGTTACAATGGGACTACATTCAGGCTAGTAGCCAATAGCTTTGATGTAGGAATTTGATCTGAGCATGCGTGGCACTTGGTCCGATGAAAATGCTCTACACATGATCGGATTAGGTCCGTCCGGCCCAGTTGGTCGGGAAATATTTCCAACTGGTTGGAAAATTGGGTCGGACGGAGATTCGGACGGAATCAGTCCGATGCATACCACACACAGTCGGATTATCTGACGACGCGGTCCGATAAGACTCATTCCGACAGATTCTCCGACCGTGTGTACAAGGGCTAACTCAGTTCTCAGGAATGTACTTTGCCAGTAATCCATCCTCCGGCACAAAATTAATTAGCTGATTGGACTATAAGATTGACTTTGAGTTGACCTTTTGTTTCATTAGATCTTTAAAGAATTACCGAATCATGTTGAATTCATTTGTTATATTTCTTTCGTATTCGTTATTTTTTTATTCGGACATTCGGATGCATCCGAATGTCCGAAAGATGCAAAATTCGGCCGAATTTTGATTCGTTACGAAACAAATTGCACAAGCCTAAGGTTTACCACACCAAGCACTTCCCGCCTCGTACTTGCTTCAGAGCATGTGTTGTTTTTGGCACGTCAGAACAGCATACAGATGAGCGGTTTTCCCAATAGGAATTGGTTCCGTCTGAAAAATATAGAACATGTTCTCTTTCTATGTCCGTCTGAATTTTTTTTTTTTTTTTTTAAGTTATCTTTATTGACATTTCAAGATGTGAACAAAACACTACAGAGCCTATTGGGCATACCCAGGCTCGATCACTACAACTTACCAACTAAGAGAGAAACAAAAACAAAAACAAAAAACAACAAAAAACCAAAACCAAACAAAAGGGTAAGGTATTACATAAAAACATGCATACCTACCCAAACCACTGTACGCTCAACCACCTGTGTAGAATATTCATATCAACCTGCCGATTCTACATATCCCCTACAAGGCTTACTCGAAATACTTAGGAGATAAAGTGTACATTATAATTACATCGTTGCATGCACGCTCCCCCCCCCCCCCCCCCAACTATTGGTTGAGCAACCCAGAGGGTTTATGAGGCCATAGATGCCACTTGGACAATTGGGGTACTTAGTGGAACGATACTAATCGTCCATCGAGTCAGCATTAGTGGACAGTGAGTCCATCCAGATATCCCATACTTTGTAGAATTTTTTGGCACAACCGCGGGACAGGTAGGTAGCCTTGTATAGTGGTAGAGCCGCATTCACTAACCTCTTCCAAAAATTTAAGGAGGGCGCAGATGATGCCTTCCATCTGAGTACTATCGACTTGCGGGCATAGTAAAGTAATAATCCTAGCAGGGTTCTGATTGCCCGGCCTGGGGCCAATGGTTCCACAAGTCCCAGCAGGCATACCTCTACAGACAGCGGTACTGGTACCGTGGTGATGGTCGTAATAGAGTTGGTCACCGCAGACCAAAAAATTGCGATCTGAGGACAGCTCCAAAATATGTGAATAAAATCTGCTGGGGACGAGTTGCATCTCCAGCAGGAGGCGGAAATAGATGGATAAATTTTGTGCAGACGCGCGGGCGTGTAATAAACCCTATGTACTATTTTAAATTGCACTAATTTATCTCTAGCTGATACTAGCTGTGAAAAAGGACATTCCCAGATTTCCTCCCAATCCTCAGCGTCTAGTGAGGGGAAGTCGACCACCCACTTTGCCTGGAGGTTTTCTAGTCCCGTGTGTATGTTAGGAAGTATCGCTTTATATATGGTGGATAAGGGCTTTGGTAGAGCTTCGTCCCTGAGTAGAGTCTCCAGGGTTGATGTATAAAAAGCAACCTGAGCATTATCAAACTGGGTGTTAAATGCGTGCCTAAGCTGCAGGAATCTAAAGAAGTGTGAGTTGGGTAAATCATATTGTTGTTTCAACCGGTCAAATGACAGCAGTCGGCCTTCCAAACAGAGTTGATTTATATATTTAATGCCCTTGCATGCCCAAACACTAGGGTCAGGAATGGACCCAAATTCCGGCAATTGTGGGTTAAACCAGAGAGGGCTGTGTGGCGATATATGTCCAGCGGGCATGGGTCGCATTGATTTTGCCACCAACCACGCCCGTATGACCGCTCTCATTGACGTTGTAAGAGGGAGAGGAGCCCTGGTACCCCGGTAAAGTAGATTCCTTAGCGCCTCATATGATCCCAGATGTGCTGCTTCCAGAGCCACCGCTGCATTGGACTCATCAGAGACCAGCCAGTTGTGGGCGTGGGATAACAGAGCTGCCAAAAAATAGGAGTGGAGATCGGGACAAGCCAGGCCTCCCTCCCCCCAAGGTCTCTGCAGCACCGTCAGTCTGAACCTCGGCTGACCGGTTCCCCAGAGGAAAGATAATAAAATAGAGTTAATCAGGCAAAATACTTTTTTGGGGATCCAGACAGGGGCATGTCTGAGAAAGGTAGGTAGGAGCTTCATCTTAAATAATTTTTTTTTTTTTTTTTTAAAGTCCAATGGGGCATACACATGGTCAGAATATACGATGAAAAGCTCCCGTCTGACTTTTTCTGTCGGAAATTCTGCTCATGTGTACGGGGCATGAGGTATATGCATATACTCCCACACCAGGTCATCTTCCCCTTCACCCTGGGAGAACTCAATGATGTCAGGAGGGACATAAAGGTAGTCCAGACCCCGCTCCAGAGCTTAACTTGCACTGAACTTCCCTCTGGAACCTGGAAAACCTGGGCAGTTATTTTGGCTTCCCTTTTCCTGGAAGGACACAAGCATTAGCCTGTCAAATTTATCGGCCACCAATAACCAAGTTTGTTTCATTCCTAGCCCTTGTACACACGGTCGGAGAATCCGTCGGAATGTGTCCTATCGGACCGTTTTGTCGGATAATCCGACTGTGTGTGGTATGCATCGGACTGTTTCCGTCGGAATATGTGTTGGACCAAATTTTCCAACTTGCTGGAAATATTTTCAGACAAACTGCTCCTATCGGACATACTCCGATCATGTGTAGAGAATTCCGATCGGACAAAGTGCCACGGATGCTCAGATCAAATTCCTACATCAAAGCTATTGGCTACTAGCCTGAACGTAGTCCCATCGTAACGAAATTACGTTATCACGTTCTGAAAGATCGGATTTTGTATGCAACAGTTTCAGACACAATCCGTCGGACAAAATCCGTCGGACAAAATCCAGCGGATTTGGTTGTTAGAATGTCCGACAGTGTGTACAAGGGCTAAGGGTGTGGGTACTTTCGGTGTGGGATTTACATCCTTCGCTCCGGTTTCTTGCGGCTTCCCACTAGTTTCCATCTCCCTGCCTTCACACAGCTCCCGGGGGGAAGCTTGGTGGCATGGTTGACATTTTATGCATTTATCCATCTACTTTTATGGACGTTCTATTTTTAAGTTTCTTTTATAAATTAAGGTTAGTACACCCACCTATATATACTTATCTTTTGACTACTTCACAAAGAATCATCTATAACATGCTAGTAGGCCAGGAGTCCTTCATTAATCGCATCTATTTGTGCTTCTCCCGGAGAAGCAAGACTCCTCTTGCAAAAAGCGTCTAGCCCTAGCACAGCTATCCCAGACTACTGACAGTAATTTTTGTGACATAGCCAGGTGTCATGGAAAGGTCTATTATATGAATGTAAAATTTACCAATATGTTGATATTTAACCACTTAAGGACGCCGATGTACGTCAGCAGAATGGCACGGCTGGGCATGAGCACGTACCTGAGCTCCGTGACTGAGGGACCAGCGGACCCGATTGCCGCTAGTGTCCTGCGATCGGGTCACAGAGCTGAAGAACGAGGAGAGGTCTGTGTAAACAAACCTCTCCCCGTGCTTCCTAGTGTGGCTGTCACCGATCGCCTGTTCCCTTTTATGGGGAAAGAGGATCAGTGATGTCACATGCCAGACCACACCCCCCTACAATAAAAAAAACATATGACGTCATACATAACACCTACACTGCCCCCTAGTGGTTAACTCCTTCACTGTCAGTGTCATTTACACAGAAATCAGTGCATTTAAATAGCACTGATTGCTGTATAAATGACAATGGTCCCAAAAATGTGTCAAAAATGTCCAATGTGTCCGCCATAATGTCGCAGTGACAATAAGAATCATGATTGCTGCCATTACTAGTAAAAAAAATATATATTAATAAAAATGCTATAAAATTATCCCCTATTTTGTAAACACTATAACTTTTGCGCAAACCAATCAATAATCTCTAATTGCGATTTTTTTTTTACCAAAAATATGTAGAAGAATATGTATCGGCCTAAACTGAGGAAAAAATTTTTTTTTTTATATTTTTTGGGGATATTTATTATAGCAACAAGTAAAAAATATTGCATTTTTTTCAAAATTGTCGCTCTATTTTTGTTTATAGCACAAAAAATAAAAACCGCAGAGGTGATCAAATACCACCAAAAGAAAGCGCTATTTGTGGGAAAAAAGGACAAAAAAAGAATTTTGTTTGGGAGCCACGTCGCACGACCGCGCAATTGTCAGTTAAAGCGACGCAGTGCCGAATCGCAAAAAGGGGCTTGGTCCTTTGGCTGAAAATTGGTCCGGGGCTTAAGTGGTTAATATGTTTTCTTTTTTCTGTACTACATTTTGTTTTTAAATGTGTGTTAAATAAATCCTGTATACATTTTACCTGAGGTGTTCTCTTTAAAAGTCCCATGGACAATTTTGTTTTTTGTTGTGTGCATACTATTGGGGACTGAGTATGCCCTTCACCCATCTCATACCAGCTCTATTCTCTTTGAAGCATTAGAGAAACTTTTGACCCACTACTTGAATTCAGCTGCTCTGGTCTAGGTGGTAGAAGGTCTGCCAAAGAAAGTGTGTCTGACGCTGAGTGGGGTCTTTGTGGCTTCTCCGGTCTCTTCAGCTGGATCTGGCACTATCAACACCTACGAGAGGAATTCTTCCTTTTCCTGAGAGTATCTCCACCCCTATTCCTCCTCCGAGCTACTATGTGAAGACCAATCCGCTAACTCATAATCCAATGACCAGAATTCTGCCCTTCAGTCTGGGTGACCCCAGACCACAGCCCTGTCACTGCCTTCCCCCACTGGCTCACCTGAGGGCACCTCCCTCCTGCAATGGCTCTTTCCAGGTGGGGTCAGCAGAGCATATAGGCACAGCCAGCATTTCAGGGACAGTGTTTGGTTCCTGCTGGGCAGTACTTACAGTTACTAGGTCCTTGATCGGGCTGCAGGCCATGGTAGATCTCCATCCTTCCGCCCCAATGTCGCTGTTTTTTCACAGGGGAGTCACCAGGCTCAAACTCTGCCCAGCCATGATTTCAGGCCCATACCAGCCTTCCAGGACTTCCGCAACTGTAAGGTGCACAGCCCTGATTGCAGGACCACATGGTAGTACTGTGGCTCCTGCTCTCTGAATGTCAGCCGAGTGAGCGGCTCGTCGCATTGCCCGCACCGGATCCAGCCACGGATCACCGCAATTAGTACTCTGCATGCAGGACACAGCAGACACAGTCACTCGGTACCTTTAATCATGTCTGCTCCTGCAGGTCAGGCAACAAGGTTAAGGCCGGGTACCTGTACTCACACTCTGCCATCTTGCTCCTCTCTCTGGCTTCTAGCAGGGAACGCTGGGTCTGCTCCTGGGTGTGGCTCCACCCTAAAGCTTTCGGACTGGCTGGCACCTGTGATGCTGATAAGCAGGCTTTTTCCTGTGCACTCTGCTGAAACCCTTTTCTCTCTGTACTGAAGTTTGCAGGTACACTGATACTTGCAAACATCTGCTATTACCCATGGTGGTCGGGGTACACCAGTGGGTGCCTGCAGGGGAGAGTTTGCCATTGTCCTGTTCTTGCTACAGTGCGACATGTGCTAGAGGCTTTGCTGTTACCAAAGGCAACCACAGATGTCAGCTGCCACCTGCTTCCAGTTTCTCGGGCACATTCAGTGCCCGAGCGGCATGTCTTGGATCGTTGGAACAGAACTTGGTTGTTAAGTGAGAAGAGCTTGTATTTAAAACAATCCTATTGTATTAAAAGTATATAATGCACTTACGGTTAAGGTGATCAAAAACATCAAAATACAAAGCAACTTGACTATATATTTTTCAGCACGCGGGCAAATTGCTAGCGATTTGAAGGAAAGGAAGTTGGGACTTTAAATGAAGCACATGGTTTGCAAGACAACACAAAATGGTGGATAAATAGACGATTTAATAGTTCATATACAAAACAATGGTATAAAACAATATCCTATTAATATTTGACAAGATATCTAGAATGGGTAGTGACACTGATAGCCAGTGAAAACATACAGACCATGATATCAATTGGCAAGATAGGTAGAACAAGTAATAACAATGGTAAAAATGTCTTTGCTTGGTACAATCAAGGGACCACCAGTGTTGAATCAGGTAAACAATTATTGCTCGATCATGCCTGCCCGATCTCAGACCTCAAGAATCCTGTTAAAGGTAATTCGTATGTTGTCCAATAAAATTGGCAAATAAAAGATGGCCGGTAGCTCGACGCGTTTCGTGGTTCAAGACCACTCATCAGGAGCGGACACGTCATGTTTCTAAGGTTAGAATGATATAATAAATCACCATGGTTAAAGGGTACATCAGGGGCAGATACATCTCCTGAAGGGCTAAAATACTCACTGAAGTAAGTTTGTTGGTGGTGGAAGGGCAGGAATGGTAAGTCATCCAAGAAAACTGCAACCAGGAGTTGGGGCGGATGCCCCCCGCCGCGGCGAGAAGACAGAGGCACCCATCAAGGAAACACAGGACCACGGGGCACCCTAGGGGGAGGATGGCAAATGAGAATGTGAAGTGTGTAAGTATGTGAAACAGAGTGTGTGTTGGGAGAATAATGATGAGGGTTGTAATCTAAGGTGTAAGAACCAAGAATGGTTCTTACACCTTAGATTACAACCCTCATCATTATTCTCCCAACACACACTCTGTTTCACATACTTACACACTTCACATTCTCATTTGCCATCCTCCCCCTAGGGTGCCCCGTGGTCCTGTGTTTCCTTGATGGGTGCCTCTGTCTTCTCGCCGCGGCGGGGGGCATCCGCCCCAACTCCTGGTTGCAGTTTTCTTGGATGACTTACCATTCCTGCCCTTCCACCACCAACAAACTTACTTCAGTGAGTATTTTAGCCCTTCAGGAGATGTATCTGCCCCTGATGTACCCTTTAACCATGGTGATTTATTATATCATTCTAACCTTAGAAACATGACGTGTCCGCTCCTGATGAGTGGTCTTGAACCACGAAACGTGTCGAGCTACCGGCCATCTTTTATTTGCCAATTTTATTGGACAACATACGAATTACCTTTAACAGGATTCTTGAGGTCTGAGATCGGGCAGGCATGATCGAGCAATAATTGTTTACCTGATTCAACACTGGTGGTCCCTTGATTGTACCAAGCAAAGACATTTTTACCATTGTTATTACTTGTTCTACCTATCTTGCCAATTGATATCATGGTCTGTATGTTTTCACTGGCTATCAGTGTCACTACCCATTCTAGATATCTTGTCAAATATTAATAGGATATTGTTTTATACCATTGTTTTGTATATGAACTATTAAATCGTCTATTTATCCACCATTTTGTGTTGTCTTGCAAACCATGTGCTTCATTTAAAGTCCCAACTTCCTTTCCTTCAAATCGCTAGCAATTTGCCCGCGTGCTGAAAAATATATAGTCATATTGACAGGGATGGAAATACACGACCTTACCAGGCCGTAATTTCATTTAAAGTCCCAAAACGTTTCCCTCTCCCCCTCTTAAAACGCATATTGCATAGGGATGGAAACACATGGTTTGCTCTATGTCTGTTACCTTGATATTAATAATTATTCTGCCCCAATTGCTTCTCTGATAATCTCACCTGTTTCAATCACTTTTATCAATATTATTATGACCCGTCATGTTTCTGACCCATTTGACTCAT
The DNA here is from genome assembly GCF_037356315.1 of Lithobates pipiens. Taxonomy (NCBI): domain Eukaryota; kingdom Metazoa; phylum Chordata; class Amphibia; order Anura; family Ranidae; genus Lithobates; species Lithobates pipiens. The sequence goes on along the minus strand of NW_027507788.1, from coordinate 67,069,744 downwards.
ACATATTCGGTTTTTTTTTAAATGTAAGTTTAATGCTCCCTTTTTGGTGGTGTGTGGTTGGTCCATGTGTGGGGTCGCCCGGACTCTGCAATATCCGGGAGTTGCGTTGTGCACTGTCGGCCCCCTCCCCCCCTCTATTTTCTCCCGCTTGTAGTGGTGGGGGTGGGGGGCGGGGCTTGCCGACACTGCGCATCGACGTTGCGCCACCCGCAGCGGGCTTGCGACGTGCCATTAGGCGCGCCTACGCCCGCTGCGCTGCTGTTACCACACTCGCGGGCTTTGTTGGGAGCGCCCGGTTCACCGCCGACGATCGTCGGCCTTCTTGCCGGGACTCCTCCCACTTGTTTTACTCAGCGCGCGCGACGTGGGCGGGCTATCCTGCGGCGGCGTCTATATATGGACGCCCATCATGTTATGAGGAGACGCGGCACCCGAGACGCACTATTGGGGTGGCTTTTACCCTTCACCACACCATGCTCTTCTTAAGCCATATTAGGTAAATAGTCTCACTTTCTGCACCTCTCCACAACTAATTTGGTCCCCCCTTCTCTGTCTCTTGACAATTATCAATTCACTATCAATATATAGTTTACAATTTCCCCCGTTTGTGGTTTTTTTTCTGTTTTTTCTGTTTTTTGTTTTTTGTTTTTGTTTTGTGTTGCTTTTTTCCCCCATTCTTGGTTCTTACACCTTAGATTACAACCCTCATCATTATTCTCCCAACACACACTCTGTTTCACATACTTACACACTTCACATTCTCATTTGCCATCCTCCCCCTAGGGTGCCCCGTGGTCCTGTGTTTCCTTGATGGGTGCCTCTGTCTTCTCGCCGCGGCGGGGGGCATCCGCCCCAACTCCTGGTTGCAGTTTTCTTGGATGACTTACCATTCCTGCCCTTCCACCACCAACAAACTTACTTCAGTGAGTATTTTAGCCCTTCAGGAGATGTATCTGCCCCTGATGTACCCTTTAACCATGGTGATTTATTATATCATTCTAACCTTAGAAACATGACGTGTCCGCTCCTGATGAGTGGTCTTGAACCACGAAACGCGTCGAGCTACCGGCCATCTTTTATTTGCCAATTTTATTGGACAACATACGAATTACCTTTAACAGGATTCTTGAGGTCTGAGATCGGGCAGGCATGATCGAGCAATAATTGTTTACCTGATTCAACACTGGTGGTCCCTTGATTGTACCAAGCAAAGACATTTTTACCATTGTTATTACTTGTTCTACCTATCTTGCCAATTGATATCATGGTCTGTATGTTTTCACTGGCTATCAGTGTCACTACCCATTCTAGATATCTTGTCAAATATTAATAGGATATTGTTTTATACCATTGTTTTGTATATGAACTATTAAATCGTCTATTTATCCACCATTTTGTGTTGTCTTGCAAACCATGTGCTTCATTTAAAGTCCCAACTTCCTTTCCTTCAAATCGCTAGCAATTTGCCCGCGTGCTGAAAAATATATAGTCATATTGACAGGGATGGAAATACACGACCTTACCAGGCCGTAATTTCATTTAAAGTCCCAAAACGTTTCCCTCTCCCCCTCTTAAAACGCATATTGCATAGGGATGGAAACACATGGTTTGCTCTATGTCTGTTACCTTGATATTAATAATTATTCTGCCCCAATTGCTTCTCTGATAATCTCACCTGTTTCAATCACTTTTATCAATATTATTATGACCCGTCATGTTTCTGACCCATTTGACTCATACATATTCGGTTTTTTTTAAATGTAAGTTTAATGCTCCCTTTTTGGTGGTGTGTGGTTGGTCCATGTGTGGGGTCGCCCGGACTCTGCAATATCCGGGAGTTGCGTTGTGCACTGTCGGCCCCCTCCCCCCCTCTATTTTCTCCCGCTTGTAGTGGTGGGGGTGGGGGGCGGGGCTTGCCGACACTGCGCATCGACGTTGCGCCACCCGCAGCGGGCTTGCGACGTGCCATTAGGCGCGCCTACGCCCGCTGCGCTGCTGTTACCACACTCGCGGGCTTTGTTGGGAGCGCCCGGTTCACCGCCGACGATCGTCGGCCTTCTTGCCGGGACTCCTCCCACTTGTTTTACTCAGCGCGCGCGACGTGGGCGGGCTATCCTGCGGCGGCGTCTATATATGGACGCCCATCATGTTATGAGGAGACGCGGCACCCGAGACGCACTATTGGGGTGGCTTTTACCCTTCACCACACCATGCTCTTCTTAAGCCATATTAGGTAAATAGTCTCACTTTCTGCACCTCTCCACAACTAATTTGGTCCCCCCTTCTCTGTCTCTTGACAATTATCAATTCACTATCAATATATAGTTTACAATTTCCCCCGTTTGTGGGTTTTTTTCTGTTTTTTCTGTTTTTTGTTTTTTGTTTTTGTTTTGTGTTGCTTTTTTTCCCCCATTCTTGGTTCTTACACCTTAGATTACAACCCTCATCATTATTCTCCCAACACACACTCTGTTTCACATACTTACACACTTCACATTCTCATTTGCCATCCTCCCCCTAGGGTGCCCCGTGGTCCTGTGTTTCCTTGATGGGTGCCTCTGTCTTCTCGCCGCGGCGGGGGGCATCCGCCCCAACTCCTGGTTGCAGTTTTCTTGGATGACTTACCATTCCTGCCCTTCCACCACCAACAAACTTACTTCAGTGAGTATTTTAGCCCTTCAGGAGATGTATCTGCCCCTGATGTACCCTTTAACCATGGTGATTTATTATATCATTCTAACCTTAGAAACATGACGTGTCCGCTCCTGATGAGTGGTCTTGAACCACGAAACGCGTCGAGCTACCGGCCATCTTTTATTTGCCAATTTTATTGGACAACATACGAATTACCTTTAACAGGATTCTTGAGGTCTGAGATCGGGCAGGCATGATCGAGCAATAATTGTTTACCTGATTCAACACTGGTGGTCCCTTGATTGTACCAAGCAAAGACATTTTTACCATTGTTATTACTTGTTCTACCTATCTTGCCAATTGATATCATGGTCTGTATGTTTTCACTGGCTATCAGTGTCACTACCCATTCTAGATATCTTGTCAAATATTAATAGGATATTGTTTTATACCATTGTTTTGTATATGAACTATTAAATCGTCTATTTATCCACCATTTTGTGTTGTCTTGCAAACCATGTGCTTCATTTAAAGTCCCAACTTCCTTTCCTTCAAATCGCTGGCAATTTGCCCGCGTGCTGAAAAATATATAGTCATATTGACAGGGATGGAAATACACGACCTTACCAGGCCGTAATTTCATTTAAAGTCCCAAAACGTTTCCCTCTCCCCCTCTTAAAACAAAATACAAAGCAAACAAACGCGGCTGTGGATATCCCAGCTAGCTTGAACGTGAAGACGTCACAGATGTGGCTCCACCCAATGCGTGTTCCCTGTAATAGGCATCAACTAGCTCCTTTCCCAGGTGGCGCCTATTAGGGGGGAAATGCATCAGCGCACTCTGTGATCGCTGTGTCCTTTGGACACAGCTGATCACAGATCGGGGTAATGGGCCAATCGCAGCGGCCAGTTACCATGTGATCAGCTATGTCCAATCACAGCTGATCACATGTAAACAAGCTTGGTGTTTATCTGCATTTTTTTCCTCACATGCTGTCATAGCGTGAGGAGAGGAGAGCCAATAACCAACAAATGTGACAGGAGACATTTACACTAATAATAATAATTAACTGATAATCAGTGTCCAAATGATCAGTGCAGCCCCAACAGTGCCCATCAGTGCTGCCTATCAGTGTTGCCTATCACTGCCCATCAGTGCCACCTACGAGTGCCTCCTCAACAGTGCCACCTATCAGTGCCTATCAGTGCTGCCTATCAGTGCAGCCTCATTAGTGTCCATCAGTACAGCCTATCAGTGCCCATCAATGCAGCCTCATCAGCGCACATCAGTGAAGGAGAAAAACTACTTATTTGGCAACATTTTATAACAGAAAGAAAAACTAAAAAAAAAATCTGTCTTTTTTTAATTTGTTTAGCAAAAAATAAAAAGCCAGTGGTGATTAATACCACCAAAAGAATACTCTATTTGTGTGAAAAAAAAATGACATTTCATATGAGTACAGTGTTGCATGACCGCGCAATTGTCATTCAAAAGTGCGAAAGCGCTGAAAGCTGAAAATTGGCCAGGGTAAGAAGGGGGTGAAAGCGACCAGTAGGCAAGTGGTTCAAATCAGAAAATAATTTAATTTGTTTTCATTTCAGAACAACCTCCAGCTTGATTAACAGGCTTTTTAGGCGTTAACTGACTTGTTAATCTGCTCTGAATGGGAGTATATCTATAATAAGTACAGTCTTATCTGTAAGGTCAGCCACAGTCACACGCATTGAGCCATTCCGTACAGAACAGGTGTGTTGCTCACATTGTTCTTGCACAATACAAGAACAATGACATCTAGGGAGAGATGTTGTCAGCTATGGTGCCAGAACACACATGGATTTACATTGTTTTCACATTTGTCACTACAAGTCAAAACAAAAATCAATAAGGCGAACATTCAGGAAAATTAAATATAAGCATGTAAAATTAACATAACATATGGCAAGTACAGTATATTAATGATAAAGTCCACTTTTATCACAGTTTTCTATACATTTCCTAAATTGCTTTATTGAGACTGTGTGTCTATTCTTGATTTTGTAGAATGATTTTTGGGTTCTGGGTGTTTCATAACTCACTGGTATTCATTATTGCACAACCAGATAACATTTTAATTGAACAGCTACCTGGTCAAGTGTGTCATCTAATTATAACTGATCATGGAGATAAATGGGGTGTAAGCTAATTTTAGAGTTGGGGGTATAGGAGACAGTGAAGGAACTTATAGACCACTGGGAAAAGGAGGACTGTGGGAGCTCATCATAGACCATGAACAAATAAGAAGGAGACAAGATGATGTCCAAACATGGACTTGGAAGCTAGTAAAAGAGCAGAATGACACTGGGCAAGAGAGGCATAGAGGAGGTAGAATAGAATCTAAACTTGGCAGGATTGGAGGACAGAGAGGGGCAACAGCCAACCACTAAACATTGGGTGATGGAGATTAGTCAGAGAAGGAACTGATCAGGTAGAAAAGAAAGAGGAGGCAGAACAAGAACTTATCAAGTAGCAGGAAGCGTTAAACAACTTGGAGAAGGTAGATCTGTTGCGTCACAAGACTTTCCATCTGGTGAGTGATCCAGAGTCGTGGCTGCAGCTCTTTACACAGATCTGGGATCCTAGCAACACGGGGAGCGCTGTTGTTCTGGGAGGCCATCATATGACGTCCACCCAGAACGAGAGCCGCGCCGCCCAGCGGTCATTTGACGGCCGGCTGGTGGGAAGAGATTAAGGATGAAAAGTAGAAACTAAGGCCGCGTACACATGGGCGGATTGTCTGGCCAACTTAGTCCGCTGAAACGTGTTTCAGCGGACAATCCGCTCGTGTGTGGGCTTCAGCGGACTTTTTCAGCGGACAGTCTGGCGGACTAAGTCTTTCGGAATTTCCGTAATACAGTCCGTCCAAACTTGGTTTCAGCGGACAGTCCGCTCGTGAGTAGGCAAGTTGGACGGACTAAGTATGGCGCATGCTCAGAAAGGATTTACACGGCCGAAGGTTGCATTGCAGTGTATTGGACGTCAAATTTCTAGTCCCGTCGTACGTGCCGTACACGTCATTGCGCAAGCTTTCAGCGGACTGTCTGTTCATCGTGTGTGGTCAAGTCCGTTCATTCAAAAGTTGGACGGACTGTCTGTCGGATTGTCTGACGAACTTAGTTGGGCAGACAATCCGCCCGTGTGTACGCGGCCTTACAGTGTCTTAGTGGCAAAGAGATATGCAAATAAGATATTACAATACTCAACAGAGTATGAAGCGATTGCAATACCAGGGCTGCCTGTGAGCAGTACCATAAAAGGTCACCAGGTGGCAGCACATTCTGAGACCCACAGTAGAGACAGATAAGCAGACTGTATTAAAGTGAAACTTCACTTCACTCTCTCAATCAGCGTGACTGGTTTTAATCCTTATGCTGTTAGCATTAGTAAATAGATAGGGAACTTTTTTTTTTTTTTTACATTTCTTCAGTTACTTCCTGGTTTCCAGGCCTAGGTAAATTTTGTCATCCATTCAATGAGTCATCAGGAGGGGAGGAGGGGTTTTCTCAGTTAAGTACACTTTCCTGCCTGCATGTCTAAGCTAGGGCATATGGATTCCAGGAAGTAAATGATACATTAACCATCTGCACTTATTCAAGATGGTCAGGGCCAGAAATACTAGGGGGTATTTATCAGAGTAATTTCTTAGCAAAAATAAGCATGGAAACATGGATTGATGGGTAAGTTTGCTTTGAATATTAAAAATGAATTAAATAGCATTTTTGACCGGCATTGCTTGTGAGGTAAACTTCAGCTTTAAAGACTGTAGTGCTACCCCTGCAGGAGCCGCTAGCATTTTCCCCGGGTCTTCCCCGCTTTTTGGTCCACAGCCAGACACAAGTAATTCCCACAGCCAAGTGTACATACTGTACACGTTACACGTTTAACCAGTCTAGGGGTGTGCCGCCCCAACGGGACATAGAATTTATATAGATTGTTTTCCTAACTATTTTCTATGGACGTTTTATATTTAGTTCACATGCTGCCATCTAGTAACCTTTTGTGGTAATGTGCTTGTTTTCTCATGTTGTTTTTCCCTTATGTTATGACACACTTCCGTTTGTATGTAATGCTCCACCCTTGTTCCTGAGATTGTACTTCCTATGTCTTGGATGCAGCTAACAGACCACATGTAGCAGGGCACATGTATTCTGCATAGTAAGCTACAGACAATATCATCTTTTGACCGCATAAATACCACAACCTATTCATCTGTTGTATCCTGTCATCTGCTGTAACCTGATGTTCAGAATAAAAGCACCTTTGTGGATGGAATCTGTATTTGGTGCGTTCAAGCTATCTGATGAGGCTTGTCAACAGTGATTATAGGCTGCTGTGTATATGTGTGCGCCTGATCTGCAATCAAGCTCAGTGCCATCAGCCATCTTGTGAAGCACATGGTCGCACGAGTTTACTGCACGTCATGTGAATGTACAAAACTGTTTCTCTACATTGAACTGCATTACCCCTCCTGTCTAAGCTGCTGTTCGTATTCTTAAAGAGACAGTACCATTTATTGCAAAAATTTGAAAAATGTGTAGACAAGGCTCTGAGCACCCTTTTGTGGCTGAACCAACGCAGATTCACCATGCCTCTGAACCCACAGATATACAGGGAGCAGATTCTTCAGATATTGCCAAACAGAGTGTAAGACCCAAACGTACAATAAAACCTACACAGAAACTCAGAGAAAACTATGAAACCACTAGAGATGAATTCTCCAGCAGTCAGACATATGGGACAGAACTTCAAACTGCATGTCAATTTTGTCACACTTTAATGATCAACCAGCTGAACTAAGAGACTCTAGACTATAGATCACTTATCTACCGCATATGAACGCTACCAGTGGCTGTTTGCAAAATACACAGCTTTCTTGCAGGACTGTAATATAGAGGACTTTTCAGCAGGACTGACCAGGGCTGATGCACTAAACCAACAAAGGGATCTCTTAGTGCAAAATGCCCAGTGTAAGGCAAAACTATGCATTGCCCAACTGCAGGAGACCAGATCTCACAGGTCCACATCAACCAAGCACACTACATGTTCCTCTAGATCCTCTCGCTCCAGAAGTTCAACATTAAGGGATAAGATAATAGAGGCCCGGGCTGATGCGGAATCAAAAAAGTGCAAAGTTCCTTTACCAGAAGGGAAACAGAACTAGAAACACAAAAGACAACACAAAAGGCAAAGATGAAAGCTCAACAAGCAGAGGAAGATTCCCAATTAAAGACACAAAAGACAAAGATGAAAGCTTCATCAAGCAGAGGCAGATTCCCAATTAACCACTTTCAGACCGGACCATTTTGCTGGTCAATGACCAGAGGTCTTTTTACAATTTGGCACTGCGCTGCTTTAACTGGTAATTGCGCGGTCATGCAATATTGTACCCAAACAAAATTTGCGTCCTTTTCTTCCCACAAATAGAGCTTTCTTTTGATGGTATTTGATTGCCTCTGCGATTTTTATTTTTTGCGATATAAACGTAAAAAGACCGCAAATTTTGAAAAAAAATGATATTTTCTACTTTTTGTTATTAGAAAAATCCAATAAACTCAATTTTAGTCATACATTTAGGCCAAAATGTATTCAGCCACATGTCTTTGGTAAAAAAAAAGTCAATAACTGTATATTTATTGGTTTGCGCAAAAGTTGTCACATCTACAAACTAAGGTAAGTTTTCTGGAATTTACGCAGCTTTTAGTTTACGACTGCCTATCTCATTTCTTGAGGTGCTAAAATGGCAGGGCAGTACAAAACCCCCCCAAATGACCCCATTTTGGAAAGTAGACCCCCTAAGGAAATTGATAAGTGGCATGTTGAGCCCATTGAATATTTTATTTTTTTGCCTCAAGCGATTGAATAATGACAAAAAAAAAATTTTTTTTTTTTTTTTTACACAAAGTTGTCACTAAATGATATATTGCTCACACATGCTATGGGCATATGTGAAATGACACCCCAAAATAAATTCTGCTGCTTCTCCTGAGTACGGAGATACCACATATGTGGGACTTTTTGGGAGCCTAGCCACGTACGGGGCCCCGAAAACCAAGCACCGCCTTCAGGCTTTCTAAGGGCGTAAATTTTTGATTTCACTTCTCACTACCTATTACAGTTTTGAAGGCCATAAAATGCCAAGATAGCACAAAACCCCCACAAATGACCCCATTTTAGAAAGTAGACACCCCAAGCTATTTGCTGAGAGGCATGTTGAGTCCATGGAATATTTTATATTTTGCCACAAGTTGCGGGAAAATTACAAACTTTAATTTTTTTTTTTTTTTTTTTCACAAAGTTGTCACTAAATGATATATTGCTCACACATGCCATGGGCATATGTGAAATGACACCCCAAAATAAATTCTGCTGCTTCTCCTGAGTACGGGGATACCACATGTGTGGGATTTTTTGGGAGCCTAGCCGCGTACGGGGCCCCGAAAGCCAAGAACCGCCTTCAGGTTTTCTAAGGGCGTAAATATTTGACTTCACTCCTCACTACCTATTACAGTTTTGAAGGCCATAAAATGCCAAGATGGCACAAAACCCCCACAAATTACCCCATTTTAGAAAGTAGACACCCCAAGCTATTTGCTGAGAGGCATGTTGAGTCCATGGAATATTTTATATTTTGCCACAAGTTGCGGGAAAATTACAAACTTTTTTTTTTTATTTATTTTTTTCACAAAGTTGTCACTAAATGATATATTGCTCACGCATGCCATGGGCATATGTGAAATGACACCCCAAAATAAATTCTGCTGCTTCTCCTGAGTACGGGGATACCACATATATGGGACTTTTTGGGAGCCTAGCCGCGTACGGGGCCCCGAAAACCAAGCACCGCCTTCAGGCTTTCTAAGGGCGTTACAGTTTTGAAGGCCATAAAATGCCAAGATGGCACAAACCCCCCCCCAAATGACCCCATTTTGGAAAGTAGACACCCCTAAATTTAGGGGTACACTAGTGAGACTAGGTAATAAATGGCGGGTGCCCTGAAACTATAAAAAAATAACTAACCAACCAGCGTCACCTGTAACAGTTATATGGTGATCACTGGTGAAAGGGTTAACTAGGGGGCAATCAGGGGGCTTTATGCGGTAGTATATGGGGGTCCCTGGCGCTATAAAAAACTGCGGCGAACCTAAATACCTACCTGCCTAACTAGCGTCACCTGTGACACTAATACAGCGATCAGAAAAACGATCGCTTATTAGGCTGGGTTCACACTGGAGCGATGCAGGAACGCCACGAATCCGCGGTGGGTTCCCGCATCGCATGCCTCCCGGCGGCAGTTCACACTGCCCTATGCGAACTGCTGGGAGTGTCAGTGAAATGTTAATGACACCCCCATATCAGTTCGCATATCGCAGTGTGATCTGCAAACTCGGATCGCATGGTGTGAACACCCATGCGATCCGATTCTGCTGCGGACCAAAAAAAGGGTCCCGTGCGAGTTTGCGGCGGGTGCGACACGAATTTAGCCATACTATCTGTATGGCTGAACTCGAATCGCACAGAGATCGGATGTGATTTGCACTGCAGTGCGGTGCGAATCACATCCGTTCTCATAAACCGCTGCAATGTGAACCCAGCCTTAGTGACACTGGCGACGGGGGGTGATCACGGGGTTAAACCTTTATTGGGGGGGTTAGGGGGGTACCTTAGAACTAAAGGGGGCTAACCCTAACTGCCCTAACAGTTATTACAGTCACAAATGACACCCGCCGGGTGATCAGGGGGTTAAACCTTTATTAGGTAATAAATGGCGGGTGCCCTGAAACTATAAAAAAATAACGAACCAACCAGCGTCACCTGTAACAGTTATATGGTGATCACTGGTGAAAGGGTTAACTAGGGGGCAATCGGGGCTTTATGCGGTAGTATATGGGGGTCCCTGGCGCTATAAAAAGTTGCGGCGAACCTAAATACCTACCTGCCTAACTAGCGTCACCTGTAACACTAATACAGCGATCAGAAAAATGATCACTTATTAGGCTGGGTTCACACTGGAGCGATGCGGGAACGCTACGAATCCGCGGCGGGTTCCCGCATCGCATGCCTCCCGGCGGCAGTTCACACTGCCCTATGCGAACTGCTGGGAGTGTCAGTGAAATGTTAATGACACCCCCATATCAGTTCGCATATCGCAGTGCGATCTGCAAACTCGGATCGCATGGTGTGAACACCCATGCGATCCGATTCTGCTGCGGACCAAAAAAAGGGTCCCGTGCGAATTTGCGGCGGGTGCGGTGGGTGCGGCGTGAATTCAGCCATACTATCTGTATGGCTGAACTCGAATCGCACAGAGATCGGATGTGATTTGCACTGCAGTGCGGTGTGAATCACATTCGTTCTCATAAACCGCTGCAATGTGAACCCAGCCTTAGTGACACTGGCGACGGGGGGTGATCACGGGGTTAAACCTTTATTGGGGGGGTTAGGGGGGTACATTAGAACTAATGGGGACTAACCCTAACTGCCCTAACAGTTATTACAGTCACAAATGACACCAATGCAAAAAAAAAAAAATGCAATTGGTGTCACTGTGACTGGGGGGGGCAAGGGTAATTGGGGGGGTGATCGGGGGGTGAAGGGGGGGTGTGAGTGTGCCTGGCATGTTCTACTGTGTAGTGTCATGTTGGTGCAACTCACCGATCCTCTCTCCTCGGTGCCGGAACGAAAAATACCGACACGGAGGAGAGATTACATCACTTCCTCTCCTGTGTTTACATTACAGGAGAGGAAGTGATGTCACGGAGCATTTCTATTCGTCGGGAGCGATCGCGAGGGGGTGGCCATGAATGAATGGCCGCCCCCTCATCCCGGATCGCTCCCGAACGAATACCGACCACCGCAGGCACCGGGGGGGGGGGCCCAATCGGGCCCCCCACCCGCGGGAAGGCAGGGACGTATATATACGCCCATATGCCTGCCCGTGCCATTCTGTCGACGTATATCGTCGTGCGGCGGTCGGCAAGTGGTTAAAGACACAAAAGGCAAAGATGAAAGCTCAACAAGCAGAGGCAGATTCCCAATTAGATTCCCAATTAAAGATTCTGCAAATTGAAAGAGCGCTTAGCAAGGCTGAGAGTAGTGATGGCCGAACGGTTCGCCCGGCGGTCGTTTCGCGGCGAATTTCCGACTTTCGCCGTCCGCGGGTTCGAACGCCTTTTTCCGTCGTTCGCCCCGGCGGACTTACGTGTTTAATGTATACAAGAACTTTAACCTTTCGTGACACGTTTATCATGTGTTACAGGACAACCAATTGAGACATGACAGCTCATGGACACTTGGACATTCCCCCTAACCTATAAATACACCCGATCCGGTGGCCATTTTACATTCTTTCTTCTGTCACTGTAGGGAAAGGATCCTGTGTGGAGTAGGGACAGAGAAAACGCTAGCTATTTGGTACACAAAAGTTCTTTTCAGGACTGGTATAGGTGTTAGGTCAGCAGCCTGAGTTTCTTTTGTCAGTTTAGATAAAGGGACAGAGCGCTGTATGCTGCTATTTTAGGGACAGCTCAGCCAGATTAGTCTTTCTTCATCATCATCATCATCATCATCATTAGCTGTTACTATCAGGTCCACAAAAGAGCTGTTCCAGCTAATCGTTCCAGCCTACTCTTTTTTGCCAATTTGTATAGGGACAGGCAGGAAGCAGTGTGTCAGGCAGTGAGGATAATTTTAAAGACTTGCTGTTACTATTAGTTCCACAAAGGTTCTTTTCAGGACTGGTATCAGTGGTACGGTAATAGGCTTGTACACGTATAATATTCTTTCTTCCAAATATAGAAAGAATATTATACTTGACTGCTGCCCTTCTGCTGCAGTCTGCTAATCATTCACAACTCACTTGTTCCACAAAGCTCTTTATCAGGACTGGTAACTTGGTCTGTCTAGGGTGCTACGGTACATAGGCTTGGGTGCGGTACAGTCTGCTGTTCTGTAAGGACCGCTATCGGTCCACAATACATAGGGTTGCCGTGCACTACTGCTGACCGCTGCCCTATACTGCAGCAGTCCTTCAGCGGTATAGGGACTGACGCACAGTCTGCTAAACACTAATACACAACCTGCTTGGTCCACAAAAGTTCTTATAAGGACTGGTAACTTGGTATAGGGTGCTACGGTACATAGGCCTGAGTGCGTTACAGTCTGCTGTTCTGTAAGGACCGCTATCGGTCCACAATACATAGGGTTGACGTGCACTACTGCTGACCGCTGCCCTATACTGCAGCAGTCCTTCAGCGGTATAGGGACTGACGCACAGTCTGCTAAACACTAATACACAACCTGCTTGGTCCACAAAAGTTCTTATAAGGACTGGTAACTTGGTATAGGGTGCTACGGTACATAGGCCTGAGTGCGTTACAGTCTGCTGTTCTGTAAGGACCGCTATCGGTCCACAATACATAGGGTTGACGTGCACTACTGCTGACCGCTGCCCTATACTGCAGCAGTCCTTCAGCGGTATAGGGACTGACGTACAGTCTGCTAAACACTAACACACAACCTGCTTGGTCCACAAAAGTTCTTATAAGGACTGGTAACTTGGTATAGGGTGCTACGGTACATAGGCCTGAGTGCAGTACAGTCTGCTGTTCTGTAAGGACTGCTATCGGTCCACAATACATAGGGTTGCCGTGCACTACTGCTGACCGCTGCCCTATACTGCAGCAGTCCTTCAGCGGTATAGGGACTGACGCACAGTCTGCTAAACACTAATACACAACCTGCTTGGTCCACAAAAGTTCTTATAAGGACTGGTAACTTGGTATAGGGTGCTACGGTACATAGGCCTGAGTGCAGTACAGTCTGCTGTTCTGTAAGGACCGCTATCGGTCCACAATACATAGGGTTGCCGTGCACTACTGCTGACCGCTGCCCTATACTGCAGCAGTCCTTCATTGGTATAGGGACTGACGTACAGTCTGCTAATCACTAACACACAACCTGCTTGGTCCACAAAAGTTCTTATAAGGACTGGTAACTTGGTATAGGGTGCTACGGTACATAGGCCTGAGTGCGTTACAGTCTGCTGTTCTGTAAGGACCGCTATCGGTCCACAATACATAGGGTTGCCGTGCACTACTGCTGACCGCTGCCCTATACTGCAGCAGTCCTTCAGCGGTATAGGGACTGACGCACAGTCTGCTAATCACTAACACACAACCTGCTTGGTCCACAAAAGTTCTTATAAGGACTGGTAACTTGGTATAGGGTGCTACGGTACATAGGCCTGAGTGCAGTACAGTCTGCTGTTCTGTAAGGACCGCTATCGGTCCACAATACATAGGGTTGCCGTGCACTACTGCTGACCGCTGCCCTATACTGCAGCAGTCCTTCATTGGTATAGGGACTGACGTACAGTCTGCTAATCACTAACACACAACCTGCTTGGTCCACAAAAGTTTTTATAAGGACTGGTAACTTGGTATAGGGTGCTACGGTACATAGGCCTGAGTGCAGTACAGTCTGCTGTTCTGTAAGGACCGCTATCGGTCCACAATACATAGGGTTGCCGTGCACTACTGCTGACCGCTGCCCTATACTGCAGCAGTCCTTCATTGGTATAGGGACTGACGTACAGTCTGCTAATCACTAACACACAACCTGCTTGGTCCACAAAAGTTTTTATAAGGACTGGTAACTTGGTATAGGGTGCTACGGTACATAGGCCTGAGTGCAGTACAGTCTGCTGTTCTGTAAGGACCGCTATCGGTCCACAATACATAGGGTTGACGTGCACTACTGCTGACCGCTGCCCTATACTGCAGCAGTCCTTCAGCGGTATAGGGACTAAGAGTTTTGTCACAGGGTGATTTAAAAAATGACAGGCAGAGGAAGAGGCAGGCCCTTCCGCAGGGGTGGTAGGGGTAGGGCAGGAGCAACAGCCTTGAGCCAAAGTGGGAAGTTGCAGAAGGTGCGTTCAATTACTTTAAAGGACGCACCAGACTTGGTTGAGTGGCTCACTCAGCCTTATTCTTCTGCACCCTCCTCATCCTCTCGATCTGCACCCTCTTCTTCACTCTCTGCTATGTGCACCCCCAAAGACACTACCACCAACAACACCACCACCACCACATACCTTCCGCTTGAGTGCAAATGGGGGCCTTCATGCTCCAGTGTTTTAATAGGGACCCCCGTATAAAAAGCATGAGGGTCAAGGACCAGTACTGGGTGGCAACGTACTTAGATCCCCGGTACAAACACAAAATGGCGGAAATGTTACCGCCGTCGCAGAGGGCTGTCAGAATGCAGCACTTCCAGGCCTTGCTTCGAGAAATGCTGCATTCTGCTTTTGCGTGCGCTGGCAGAGGAGCAATTCCCACTCCCAGAGAAGGATTTGCGGGTACCAATCCAACAGCGCCTGCAAGAAGAGGCCGGTTTGAAGATGTGTTGGTGACTTCGGATATGAGGTCATTCTTTCAGCCGACCCATCGACAGGTGTCATCCGGATCCAGCATCAGGGAACGCCTAGACCGTCAGGTGTCCGACTACATTGGGTTAACGGCCGATGTGGACGCTCTGAGGAGTGATGAACCCCTAGACTACTGGGTGGGCAGGCTTGACCTCTGGCCAGAGCTTGCCCAATTTGCAATCGAACTGTTGGCTTGCCCCTCATCCAGTGTCCTGTCCGAAAGGACGTTCAGCGCAGCAGGGGGGATTGTGACCGATAAGCGTACTCGCCTAGCTCACGACAGTGTTAACTACCTCACATTTCTAAAAATGAATGAGGCATGGATCTCGGAGGAATTCAACACATGTGATCAGTAGACCATGTATATGTCTATAAACAATTTTTGGAATCAAGCACACAGACCTTCTTAATTCATTTGGCTCACTTCCCTGACCCAAAAAAGCACACCGTACTATATGCCCCTACCCTCCTCTTTGAAGAGATTGAGCGGTGTCATATTTCTACTGGGGCTGCTTATTATGAGGGGTTCCCACCATCCCTGTGCTGTGCTGACTTCCTCCTGGGTGTTCTTATTATGAGGGGCTCCCACCATCCCTGTGCTGTGCTGACTTCCTCCTGGGGGTTCTTATTATGAGGGGCTCCCACCATCCCTGTGCTGTGCTGACTTCCTCCTGGGGGTTCTTATTATGAGGGGATCACACCATCCCTGTGCTGTGCTGACTTCCTCCTGGGGCTGCTTACGGTGCTGCTGTCAGCGCTGTATGTCACGGAGCTGCTGTCAGCGCTGTATGTCACGGAGCTGCTGTCAGCGCTGTATGTCACGGAGCTGCTGTCAGCGCTGTATGTCACGGTGCTGCTGTCAGCGCTGTATGTCACGGAGCTGCTGTCAGCGCTGTATGTCACGGAGCTGCTGTCAGTGCTGTATGTCACGGAGCTGCTGTCAGCGCTGTATGTCACGGAGCTGCTGTCAGCGCTGTATGTCACGGAGCTGCTGTCAGCGCTGTATGTCACGGTGCTGCTGTCAGCGCTGTATGTCACGGAGCTGCTGTCAGCGCTGTATGTCACGGAGCTGCTGTCAGCGCTGTATGTCACGGAGCTGCTGTCAGCGCTGTATGTCACGGAGCTGCTGTCAGCGCTGTATGTCACGGAGCTGCTGTCAGCGCTGTATGTCACGGTGCTGATGTCAGTGCTCTGTATTACGGTGCTGCTGTCAGTGCTCTGTATCTCCTGCACCCTCTTGTTTGCCTACCCTGGTCCCTGACCTTCCCTCTCCTCCATTGCCTTCATTAGCTCCATAGTCCTGAATTGTCAGAACAATTTCCCAAATAAAAAAAAAATGCTTGTAGTTATCGATCCCAAATTCACCTCATACATGTATTATGCTATTGTCCAGGTGGTGGGACTACGTGCTACCCCCTAATAATTACCCCGTGGCCGCAAATTCGACCTAAAGGTTTGCGAAATTCGCCTCCCATTGAAGTCAATGGAGCCCGCGGCGAACGGTCGTTTTCGCGAACGTTTGTGTCCGTTCGCGTTTCGCGTTCGCGAAACGTCCCGTCGGAAGTTCGTCCATCACTAGCTGAGAGTCCTTGAACAAGCGATGGGAGAAAGTGCTAATTCAGACTGGTCCATCCCAGTGGAATTGCAAGACCCAGTTGAACGCACCAGTGAATATGTACTAAAGCATAATGTTTGCAATGATGCAATGATGATTATCTCCTGTACGTCTTACTAACAACACTGTTCTGACTCTCAACACAGAGACCTCTCAGCTCCAAATGCCTGAGCCTCTTCAAGTCTACAACACAAGTGCTTCTATGCAGCAAATCGCATCACCTCTTGCTGACAACAAGGTGACTTCCAGTGACAAGCTGCAGCTGAAGCCACAGCCAGCACAAGCCTTAGCGACTACACCACAGTTAAACGCCCCTGCAACATAATTTCATCCTGGTAAACCTCACCCTACTTCACCAGAGAACTTTCACACCAGAGGGGTTCCACAAGTTACTTTGGCACCGAAGAGTGAGAGATCAGACTTCAATGACTTCGCCAGATATATGGTACGCCGTGAGCTCACCAACAATACCCTCTCAAAGTTTGATGACTGTCCGGCGAGCTACAAGGCCTGGAGATCAACCGTCAAAGCTGCCATTGCCGATCTCAACCTTACTACAAGGAGGAACTTGATTTGCTCATAAAGTGGCTGGGGCCAGAATCTGCAGATCGTGTTAAAAGACTGAGAACAGTGCATGTTGACCACCCAGATGCAGGTCTTGTTTCTGCATGGGCAAGACTTGAGAAGCTCTAAAGCAATAGAAAGCGCTCTATTCAAGAGACTACAAAACTTCCCAAAAATAGGTAACAAAGACTATCGTAAGCTCCAAGATCTGAGTGATCTTCTCATGGAGCTGGAGTTAGCAAAGACAGACCCACGTCTACCTGGACTAAGCTTCCCGGACACCGCTCATGGTGTCAATCCAGTGGTGTCTAAACTGCCATATGGCCTGCAAGAGAAATGGGCACAACAAGGCTCAAGGTACAAAAGAGACTATAATGTATCTTTTCCTTCATTCGCATATTTTTGCAGGTTCATCAGTGATCAAGTCTGGATGAGGAATGATCCCAGCTTCAGCTTCAGTGAACCCAACTTGCCTGCTTCATCATCATCATCTTCATCAAGGTATGATAACATAGTAGCTAAACGTAGAGACTTTAAGCCCTTGTACACAACGGTCGGACATTCCGACAACAAAATCCATCGGATTTTGTCTGAAACTTGTGTTGCATACACATGGTCGGACAAAGTTATCGGAAAATCTGATCGTTCAGAACGTGATGACGTTATTATTTAACGTCAGAATGTCCGACCCTGTGTACAAGGGCTAATAGAGCAATATCTGTTAAAAAGACAGATATCTCACCACCCGTATCCCCTCCTGCTCAGCAGAGTGATTCGGTGACAGAGATAAAGATCCTAATCGTCAGTGCCCTATTCACAAGAAGCCTCACCCCCTAAAGAAATGTTGTGGGCTTAGGGCAAAGGCGTTACAAGAGTGCAGGGAGATTTTTCAGAAACTTGGACTATGCTACAGGTGCTGTGATTGTTATGGACATTTTGCTAAAGACTGTAAAGTTGTCATCAAGTGCACAGAATACAGTAGCGACAGACATGTTACAGCTATGCATCTGGGCCCAACCTCAGAAAATTCACAGCAGCCTCCTACCACCAGCCCTATCTCAAGTCATGGAGGGGAGCAACAAGGTCATGCTCCAGCCACAGCTAACGTTTCTTCTTCATGCACAGAAATCTGTGGCGAAGGCTTAGGCCGCGTACACACGCGCGGACTGCTCGCCCAACTTTGTCCGTCCAACAGTTTCGGCGGACAGTCCGCTCAAACTTAGCATGGACGGACATGCCCACACACGACGAACGAACAGTTTGCTGAAACCGTGCGCGATGACGTTTCGACACGTACGACGGATCGAAAATTTCGACGTCCAATACACTGCAATGCAACCTTCCGACGTGGAAATCCTTTCTGAGCATGCGCGAGACTTAGTTGGCCGAACAAGCCTACACACGAGCGAACAGTCCGCTGAAACCTTGTTTCAGCGGACAGTTTTTCGGAATTTCCGTAAGACCTTGTTCGTCCAACTGTCCGCTGAAACTGTCCGCTGAACGCCCACACACGAGCGGACTGAAACACTGTTCAGCGGACAAAGTTGGGCGAACAGTCCGCCCGTGTGTACGCGGCCCTAGATCACAAATGTTGTGCTAAGATACGCCTAGTCAAGATATACCCAAAGAGTCAACCTGAGGAAGCTATTAGGATGTATGCCATAATAGATGAACAGGTCGTGAAGAGACCTTCGGTAGAAGGGCCGATGGGTTCATGGTCTCTCATATCAATAAGGGAGAGGGGATATCCCTACTAGGGATGAGCCGAACACCCCCCCGGTTCGGTTCGCGCCAGAACATTTGAACGGACCAAAAATTTGTGCGAACACGCAAACCCCGTTAAAATCTATGGGACTCGGACGTGAAAAATCAAAAAAGCAAATATTAAAGGCTAATATGCAAGTTATTGTCCTAAAAAGGGTGTGGGGACCTGGGTCCTGCGCCAGGGGACATGTATCAATGCAAAAAAAAGTTTTAAAAATTGCAATTTTTTCAGGAGCAGTGATTTTAATAATGCTTAACATGAAAAAATAAAAGTTAAATATTCCTTTAACCACTTAAGGACTGCCGCATGGAGATATACATTGGCAGAATGGCATGTATGGGGACAAGAACGTACCCGTACGTGCTCGCCTTCCAGCGGGTGGGGGGTCCGATCGGAGCAATCCGGGATGAGGGGATGGACGTTGGTTTCTGGCCATCCCCTCTCGATCACTCCTGGCGAATGAGAAGCTTCCCCTAACACAGGCAGGGAGGAAGTGATGTCACTCTCCTCGGGGGTGGTCTTTTTGACCGGACTGCAAGGAAAGGACATAGTAAGTGCACCAATCACTACACTGAAACGTAGGTACACATAGGCACACAAATCACCCCCGATCACCCCCCGATTCCCCAGCCTCCCCCCCCAGTCACAGTGTCACTGATTGCAGTGATCATTTATTTACTGATCACTGCATTTAGTGTCAGTTGTGACAGTAAAAAGTGTCAGGGCAGTTAGTGTTAGGTCCAGGGTAGCCCCCTACCCCCTCAATAAAGGTTTAACCCCCTGATTGTCCCCAGGTAACCCTTTAACCCCCTTTTGCCAGTGTCACTAAGCAATCATTTTTCTGATGGCTGCATTAGTGTCACTGGTGCAGCTAGGTAGCTAGTTATTTTTTAGGTTCACCGCCAGGTTTTTATAGCGTTAGGTACCCCAATATACTAAATAAAAATGAAGCCTCCCTAAGGAAAGTCCACTTATTTCAATCCAAGCCCAAAAAAAGACACATACAAGAGGCTACTTCCAGAGGTGACATACAATCGCACAGATTCCCTACTGCGACTCCAATGTGACGATAAGCAGTGTAATAATTTAGGACTATATCCTGAGAACTTAGTATAATCTTAAACAAATCATATATAAATTCTGTGAAAAAACACCAGATTAATATAGAAAAACTTATACTGAGTGCGACTTTTCCTTAAAATCGCATTAGTGCCACATTATGATAAACCCACCGATCTGTCGGCTGGGAAGAGAAAAATATAATATAAAAATCTACTCCAATTACTACATGTGAAAAAAATATATATGAATCTAAAAAAATATATGAATATATAAAACAAACTCTAATAATTATGTGTAAGTGAGACGTGCAATTGAAAATACCGAATTAGGTGACACAATTCAAATTCAAAAACAAAAAGTTCCAAACATATGTACTAGCAAAGCATCTATGAAAAAAATGATACAAATAAAAAATGTGTTATAGTGACCCTTAGAAAAAATGATAAAAATAAAAATACAAAAATAGAATAAAAATAAAAAATAAAAATAAAAGTCCAACTCTCCAAAAAGTCTTCAATAGTGCAAATTCAACATTAAATGTTCATAAAGTGACTTTTGTGCTTCTTGTGTGATCTTCAAAGTGACTTCCGTGCTCCCCCGCAAGGTACCCCACTCACCAAAAAAATTCACCCCTACAGGGGTAGTTTGCCTTTAAATCCAATCTGCCGATATCCAGCTCTTTGACCTTCTGACCTCTTTATTTATAATCGTTCGTATTGAAGACTTTTTGGAGAGTTGGACTTTTATTTTTATTTTTATTTTTTATTTTTATTCTATTTTTGTATTTTTATTTTTATCATTTTTTCTAAGGGTCACTATAACACATTTTTTATTTGTATCATTTTTTTCATAGATGCTTTGCTAGTACATATGTTTGGAACTTTTTGTTTTTGAATTTGAATTGTGTCACCTAATTCGGTATTTTCAATTGCACGTCTCACTTACACATAATTATTAGAGTTTGTTTTATATATTCATATATTTTTTTTAGATTCATATATATTTTTTTCACATGTAGTAATTGGAGTAGATTTTTATATTATATTTTTCTCTTCCCAGCCGACAGATCGGTGGGTTTATCATAATGTGGCACTAATGCGATTTTAAGGAAAAGTCGCACTCAGTATAAGTTTTTCTATATTAATCTGGTGTTTTTTCACAGAATTTATATATGATTTGTTTAAGATTATACTAAGTTCTCAGGATATAGTCCTAAATTATTACACTGCTTATTGTCACATTGGAGTCGCAGTAGGGAATCTGTGCGATTGTATGTCACCTCTGGAAGTAGCCTCTTGTATGTGTCTTTTTTTGGGCTTGGATTGAAATAAGTGGACTTTCCTTAGGGAGGCTTCATTTTTAGGTACGATTACACATATGAATACTATCACTGGTGAGATAGATTACTTCTATTTTTTCTTGGCATTTCTCATTTTCTCTTTTTCATTTGCCTCATCAATAAGAGTCAATATTTGTTTATGTTAAATAGGTAGCGCCAGTTACCCCGGTTATTAGATTCTTTTTACTGGTAGAAGAACCCCTAGTGGGGATTTTCTTTTTGTGGGGGGCAGCAACCTATAATTATTTACACATAGAGTACCCATCCTGGATTTGTTGTTTTTTTTGTCTGTCCAGTACCCAGTGTTGACAAGCGCGGTTTTATCTTTATAATCACCCCAATATACTACCTAATAAAGATTTTAACCCCCTGATTGCCCCTAGTTAACCCTTTCACCAGTGATCACCGTATAAGTGTTACGGGTGACTCTGGTTAGTTCGTTTGCTTTTTATAGCATCAGGGCACCCACCATTTATTATTGCCCCTAGAGTTAACCCTTTCACCAGCGATCACCGTATAAGTTTCACTGGTGATGCTGGTTAGCCAGTTAGTTATTTAGGTTCCCCGTCAGGTTTTTATATAGCGTCAGGGACCCCCATATACTACCTAATAAGATTTTAACTCCCTGATTGCCCCTAGTTAACCCTTTCACCAGTGATCACCGTATAAGTGTTAGGGGTGACTCTGGTTAGTTAGTTTGCTTTTTATAGCATCAGGGCACCCACCATTTATTACCCAATAAAAGTTTAACCCCCTGATCACCCGGCGGGTGATATCGATTAGGTTTTAAGGTCAGGGTCTGCATCGCCCCAGGCAGTGCTAGGTTAGTGCCAGTACCGCTAACACCCACGCGCAAAGCATACACCTCCCGTAGTGGTATAGTATCTGAACAGATCAATATCTGATCTGATCAGATCTATACTAGCGTCCCCAGCAGTTTAGGGTTCCAAAAAAATGCATTGTTAGCGGGATCAGCCCAGATACCTGCTAGCACCTGCGTTTTGCTCCTCCGCCCAGCCCACCCAAGTGCAGTATCGATCGATCACTGTCACTTACAAAACGCATAACTGCAGTGTTCGCAGAGTCAGGCCTGATCCCTGCGATCGCTTAGCCCCTGTACACACGGTCGGAGATTCTGCCAACCAAATCCGTCGGATTTTGTCCATCAGATTTAGTCTGACGGATTGTGTCCGAAACTGTTGCATACACACGGTCGGACTAAGTTGTAGAAAAATCCGATCTTTCAGAACATGATGACGTAATTTTGTTACGATGGGACTACATTCAGGCTAGTAGCCAATAGCTTTGATGTAGGAATTTGATCTGAGCATGCGTGACACTTGGTCCGATCAAAATTCTCTACACATGATCGGATTACGTCCGACCGGCCCAGTTGGTCGGGAAATATTTCCAACGTGTTGGAAAATTGGGTCAGACGGAGATTCGGACGGAATCAGTCCGATGCATACCACACACAGCCGGATTATCTGATGACACGGTCCGATAAGACGCATTCCAACGGATTCTCCGACCGTGTGTACGCGCCATAACAGTTTTTTTTGGTAGCGTTTTATATTTAAATCCTGAAGGCGGTGCTTGGTTTTGGGGTCCCGTGCGCGGCTAGGCTCCCAAAAAGTCCCCCACATGTGGTATCCCCATACTCAGGAGAAGCAGTAGAATTAATTTTGGGGTGTAATTTCACTTATGCCCATAGCATGTATGAGCAATATATAATTTAGTGACAACTTTGTGCAAAAAAAAAAAAAGTTTGTAATATTCCCGCAACTTGTGGCAAAATGTAAAATATTTCATGGACTCAACATGCCTCTCAGTAAATAGCTTGGGGTGTCTACTTTCCAAAATTGGGTCATTTGGGGGGGGGGGGGGGTTGTGCTATTTTGGCATTTTATTGTCTTTGAAACTGTGATAGGTACTGAGGAGTGAAATCAAAAATTTGCACCCTTAGAAATCCTGAAGGGAGTGATTGGTTTTCGGGGTGCCGTACATGGCTAGGCTCCCAAAAAGTCCCACATATGTGGTATCCCTGTACTCAGGAGAAGCAGCAGAATATATTTTGGGGTGCAATTCCACATATAACTATGGCATGTGTGAGCAATATATCATTTAGTGACAACTTTTTGTAAATTTTTTTTTTTGTGTCATTATTCAATCACTTGGGACAAAAAAATAAAAATCTTCAATGAGCTAAACATGCCCCTCAGAAATTTCCTTGGGGTATCTACTTTCCAAAATGGGGTCATTTGGGGGGTTTTGTGCTATTTTGGCATTTTATGGCCTTCGAAACTGTGATAGATAGTGAGGAGTGAAATCAAAAATTTGCACCCTTAGAAATCCTGAAGGCAGTGATTGGTTTTCTGGGTGCCGTATGCGGCTAGGCTCCCAAAAAGTCCCACAAATGTGGTATCCCCGTACTCAGAAGAAGCAGCAGAATATATTTTGGGGTGCAATTCCACATATAACTATGGCATGTGTGAGCAATATATCATTTAGTGACAACTTTTTGTAAACTTTTTTTTTTTTGTGTCATTATACAATCACTTGGGACAAAAAAAAATATTCAATGGGCTCAACATGCCCCTCAGCAATTTCCTTGGGGTGTCTACTTTCCAAAATGGGGTAATTTGGGGGGTTTGTACTGCCCTGCCATTTTAGCACCTCAAGAAATGAGATAGGCAGTCATAAATTAAAATCTCTGTAAATTCCAGAAAATGTACTCTAGTTTGTAGACGGTATAACTTTTGCGCAAACCAATAAATATATGCTTATTGACATTTTTTTTTACTAAAGACATGTGGCTGAATACATTTTGGCCTAAATGTATGAATAATATTTAGTTTATTCAATTTTTCTTATAACAAAAAGTAGAAAATATCTTTTTTTTTATATCGTAAAAAATAAAAATCGCAGAGGCACTCAAATACCATCAAAAGAAAGCTCTATTTGTGGGAAGAAAAGGATGCAAATTTTGTTTGGGTACAACATTGCATGACCGCGCAATTACCAGTTAAAACAGTGCAGTGCGAAATTGTAAAAGACCTCTGGTCCTTAGGCTGACAATTGGTCTGGGGCTTAAGTGGTTAAATATCGTACCTGGGGGTGTCTATAGTATGCCTGTAAAGTGGTGCATGTTGCCTGTGTTTATAACAGTCCCTGCACAAAATGACATTTCTAAAGGAAAAAAGGTAATTTAAAACTGCTTGTGGCTATAATGTAATGTTGCCCCCCCCAGCCCTTTAATTGGTCTGGTATGGATATTAAGGTGAACCCTGCACCCAAATTAAAAAAAAAAGTGTGGGGCCCCCAGGCCCTATATACTCTGAACAGCAGCAGTATACAGGTGGTCCCCGTGTTACAAACTTTGGAACAGGTACATTTTCTAAGTGTAGCTCCAGACAAAAAATCTATTTAAAAGCTTTTTGGATAACATAGGGAAGGGTTATCATCACCTCTGTACCATTTGTTTTGCTATCTGTGCCCCTGTTCAGAAGATTTCACCTCACTTTTCTGTCCCAATTGGATTTTGAAAATGTTGGGTTGTTGTAGAAATAAGGATTGGTGATAAAGCATCAGTGGAGACACCTTTTTCCCATATTAACTCTTATGCTCCGTACACACGATCGTAAATTCCCCCAGCAAAAGTCCCATGTTAGCTTTTGGTCAGAAATTCAGACCGTGTGTATGCTACATCGGACTTCCAGCCAGCAAAAGTTCGAGAGCAGGTTCTCAATTTTTCGGTCGTAAAAAGTTCCTATTGGAAATTCCGATCGTCTGTACCAATTCCGACGCGTAAAATTCCTATGCATGGTCGGAAACCATTTGACGCATGCTCTGAAGCATTGAACTTAATTTTCTGGGCTCGTTGTAGTGTTGTACGTCTTCACGTTCTTGACGGTCGAAAGTTCAGAGAACTTTTGTGTGACCGTGTATATGCAAGCCAAGCTTGAGCGGAATTCTGTCAGAAAATCCGATAGAAAAGTTGCTCGTGTGTATGGGGCATAACAAGAGAGAATTTCAACAATGTAACCCCTCACAGATACTCTTATTGGGTGCAGGAATGGGCCCTGCTGTGAAATATTAGATCAAAAATTAGGCAGTGGTGGTGGTGCCACAACACTGTAACCCCTCACAGATTCTGTTGAGTGCAAGAAAGAGCCCTGCTATGAAATATTTAAGCAAATATTGTAAATACATGCCCCTGTTAAACATGGGCAGAAAAATTGGGCCTTAGGCGGTGGTGGTGGCACAACACTGTAAAGCCTCACAGATACTCTTGTTGTGCACAGGAACGGGCCGTGCTGTGAAATATTAGAGCAAATATTGTAATTGCATGCCCCTGTTAAACAGGGGCAGAAAAAGTGGGCTTTAGGCACTGGTGGTGGTGCCACAACACTGCAACCCCTCAAAGATACTCTAGTTGAGCGCAAGAACGAGCCCTGCTGCTAAATATTACAGCAAAAATTGGAATTACACGCTCCTGTTAAACAAGGGCAGAAAAATTGTGCCTTCGGCACTGGTAGTGGTGCCACAACACTGCAGCCCCTCAAAGATACTCTAGTTGAGTGCAACAACGATCCCTGCTTAGAAATATGACAGGCAAAAAGTGGAATATTGCACGCCCGTTAAACAGTGGCAGAAAACTTGTGCCTTCGGCACTGGTGGTGGTGCTACAACACTGCAACCCCTCACAGATACTCTAGTTGAGCGCAAGAATGAGCCCTGCTGCAAAATATTACAGAAAAAATTATAATTATATGAAACAAAAATGTTCTTAAAAGCTATCAAAATGAACATTGAGGAGGAATAGGATAGTCACTCAGCATAG
Organism: Lithobates pipiens; assembly: GCF_037356315.1. Lineage (NCBI taxonomy): Eukaryota > Metazoa > Chordata > Amphibia > Anura > Ranidae > Lithobates > Lithobates pipiens. The sequence goes on along the minus strand of NW_027507788.1, from coordinate 67,043,461 downwards.
GCAGTCTTTAAGGGATCTCACATTCATTGAAAAATGTATCTATTACATCAGCATCAGGTGCTTGGTAACTGGTGATCCAAGACTGATTCATTTTTTTTTTTTTTTTTTTTTTAACATTCTGAGTTTATTAAAGTAAGTATGTAGTAGTTAACAGAAATATGACGATGGCAGATGCCACTTGCTCGTAATGCAAGAATAGGTACAAGCTTATACATCACATTGCTTTTATTACATATATAGAGCAAATCTAGAGCCCAACTTTGTTCTGTTATATGTAAAAGGAAAAAATATCCTGCTCAAAAGCAGCACCCTCCTCCCCACAAAAGGTGAGAGTAATAGTACTATGTCGGCATTTAGTCTTCACACGAAATATCAGGTAATGTGATATCTTAGTTATTGTTCATACAATCTGCTGTATCGTCCTTTGGTAAGTATAGAATTATATAAGAGATAAAACAGGGTAAAAATAACAGATAGACAAAAGAGTAGGAAAAATAGAAAGAAAGAAAAAAGAAAGTGTAGAGCAGCATAGTCGTTCATTTGAGACTGTAGAAGGTCTGACCTCCGTAGCAGTAATAAGATGAAGAGAAATCTCTAGCCTTCAGTTTCCCAGAATCTGAAAGGTAGTTCAGGGAGCCTCCCCTCCAAAATCAGCTGAACACCTGTATACCACCCAAGGTTGCCACGTTTTGTGGAATCTATCCACCCTGTCATTTGTCTGTGTAAGGGTCTCCTCCATTTTGTATTAGGTTGACCACATTTCCAAACTGCCATTCAGGGACACCCCTCAACATGCACCGGTCCCTGACATCACAAGGGGGCGTTGTCACCATTTGTCATCGCTTGCCTTGTTTTTTACATGTGTTTCAATGTTAGCCCAACCTTGTAAGAACAGTTACACTCTGACACTCTAAGGCCGCGTACACACGAGAGGATTGTCCGTCCAACTTAGTCCGCTGAAACACATTTCAGCGGACAGTCCGCTCGTGTGTGGGCTTCAGCTGACTTTTTCAGCGGACAGTCTGGCGGACTAAGTCTTTCGGAATTTCCGTAATACAGTCCGTCCAACTTTGGTTTCAGCGGACAGTCCACTCGTGAGTAGGCTAGTTGGACGGACTAAGTATGGCGCATGCTCAGAAAGGATTTACACGGCCGAAGGTTGCATTGCAGTGTATTGGACGTCGTATTTCTAGTCCCGTTGTACGTGCTGTACATGTCATCGCGCAAGCTTTCAGCGGACTGTCTGTTCATCGTGTGTGGTCAAGTCCGTTCATTCAAAAGTAGGACGGACTGTCTGTCGGATTGTCTGACGGACTTAGTTGGCCAGACAGTCCACCCGTGTGTACGCGGCTTCATTGTTCTTACAATGTTGGCAACATGGCAAGTATAGGCGCACAATTCTGATATGACACTGTAAACAGAATCTTCCAATATATAACCTATACAATATAGAGTATAAATAAAAAAAATTAAAAAAAATAAAAAGTCTCTGGTAGTCTCTGATAGTAAATGATTTAGTCCAATCGGAACTAAAATCCAGAAAAATGCAGACAGGGCAGCCGTCAATTTAGGAATGAAACCATTCAAAGAAACTGCAAAAATAAACAAGTAGAGAGGCGCCTCTGGGTGCAGTAGTTAAAATACCAAAATTTATTAAGCAACAAAATGTGCACTCACATGTAAAAGGAGAATAGCAGGCATTGTATAAAAGTTTCATGGACGCTTTCCCTGAAGTGGAATCTGGCCATCTGATCCAGCTGAACCACTTATACCTACAGGTAAGCCTAGATTAAAGCTTACCTGTAGGTGCTCGAAATATCTCCTAAACCTCCACGGTTTAGGAGATATTTGCAAAAGAGAAGGGCACCGATGTCTACAGCGCCTGTGCCATAGACAACGGCACAGGCGCACTGTAGAAACCTTTAGAAATGGCGATCATGCCGTTTCTAAAGGAAATCGTGCAGTGACTGCCGGCTCCCGTGCACATTAGCGGGAGTAATGTCATTGTTGCTCCGGCCAATCACAGCACCGGAGCCGCGATACCCCGAAGGAAGTGGATGAAAGATGGACACTTCGTGGAGGCGAGGAAATTGGGGACATTGCAGGCTTCGGTTTCAGGTAAGTGACACATAATGGGTTACTATGAGATGCATAGCACCTTTGCAGGGAAACAAAGAGGAAGTAAAACCCATCAGGAGGAGGAGTAAACTGGAGATAAAATAAGAAACTGGTGACAGTGAGAATACAAAATGCATGCAAGTGTAATATGTCAAGTAAAGAAAGGTCTTGGAAGAAGTTTTTTTCAGGCTTTGTTCCCTTTAATTTGTAGCATTTAGCATACTACTTGTCGCAGGTGACTCACTGTACTCAGTGTATGGTGGCAGAGCATTGTCATGTTAGGGCAAAAAGCGTGTTAGGACTACAGAACACCGCTACTCTCAATAACATAGGGGGGAATTGTATCATGTAGTTCTTAAAAGTAAACTGGACAGGATTCGCCTTCCAGGATTCGCTGCGCGGCGACTTATATAGGGACAAGGGGCGGGGTCATCGGTGGATGTCACATGGGTTGATGTCACATGGTGACCCCGCCCCTTACGATGTCACAGTCCCGGAGGATGCTGGGACTGTCGCCATGTGACATCAACCCATGTGACATCCACCCATGTGACATCAACCGATGACCCCGCCCCTTGTCCCTATATAAGTCGCCGCGCAGCGCATCCCTGGCATTGCGGCCGGAGAGAGCGTCGAGTCAACATCTCCAGGAGAAGAAGAAGAAGAAGAACGGAAGGCGGCGGCGACGGCGACAGAAGACTGGGCCACCGCCTGTAAAAGAGCTATAAGAAGGCGCGGTGGCCCGGCAGAAGAACCGAAGAGGGGGACAAGACCCCCGAAGTCGGAAGAAGAGGCTGCGGCGACAAAGAAGAATGCCGGGCTCCTCCGCTAGCAAAAGAGCTATAAGAAGATAGCGGAGGAGTCCGGCGAGAAGACCCCCGAAGACGGAAAACCCCCGGAGCTGTGCAATAAACTATTTTTTATCTTGTGTGTTGTGTTTTTTTTTGTACTTTATTTTACAGGTGAATGGGTAGGGGTACATTGTACCCCATACTCATTCACATAGGGTGGGGGGCCGGTATCCGGGGGCCCCCTTATTAAAGGGGGCTCCCGGATTCCGATAAGCCCCCCGCCCGCAGACCCCGACAACCAACGGCCAGGGTTGTCGGGAAGAGGCCCTTGTCCTCATCAACATGGGGACAAGGTGCTTTGGGGTGGGGGGTCGCACGCCCCCCCTCCCCCAAGGCACCCCCCATGTTGAGGGCACGCGGCCTGGTACGGCTCAGGAGGGGGGGCGCCTGCTTGTCCCCACCCCCTTTCCTGGCCGGCCGGGTAGCGTGCTCGGATAAGGGTCTGGTGTGGATCTGGGGGGACCCCCACGCCGTTTTTTCGGCGTAGGGGGTTCCCCTTGGAATCCATACCAGACCTAAGGGCCTGGTATGCTCTCGGAGGGGGAACCCATGCCAAATTTTTTTTTCAGAAATTTGGCGTGGAGTTCCCCCTTCAGAGCTCATTCTCTGATTGGCCACGGCAAAAGTCGCCTGGCCTGGGGCGACTTGTAAGTCGCCCCAGGTTGTGTCTAAAAGTCGTGTTCAAGTCGTCTCCAAGTTGCCTCACAAAGTCGTCCTGAAGTCGTGTCGCCCCTGTGTGAACCGAGCCTTACCCAAAAAATTTTATATTTGCTATTTGAATCACAATTTATTTAACATCATAAAAACAAAATAAAGATGAAGGCAGCGCTGGAGAAAGTGCTTAAATTTGCAAAGCCTTTGGCCCCCAAGGCACACATGAACTTTGTGGCTCAAAAAATATATATAGAAAGGAGGTCAATCTGGTCCAGGAATCCCAGAGAACAGGAACAGCAGCAGATGACATATGTACCCAGACTGTGGTACTACAACAGGCTGTGTGTTCTGTCAGATCAGACTGAAGGCAGGCAATCACTTTCTTGTCTTCCGTACAGCCTTCCCTGGAGGTAGACTTGTGGCAGGAGGAGGAGGAAGATGGGGGAGCGCACACAGGTGGTCGTCGTCAGTTAAGCCCCATACACACTATCAGTTTTTCTGCTGAGTTTTTCCCTCAGATTTACCAAAACCATATAATATGAGGTCAAACCTTAGGAGTTCCAATGTGTATGCAATCAGGCAGGCCCTTCTACTACATGGTTTTGGTAAATCTGAAGGAAAAACTCAGCAGAAAAACTGAGAGTGTGTATGAGGCTTTAGTTCACCACTCAACCCCTTGTGGATGGTTGTAAAAATGATTTTTTTCACATTGCGCCGTTGGCCCTCCTCCATTTGCTGTAAATTGGAGGCTATGTAGAGCCAGAGGCCTCTACGGCATTGAGGGGGGATTTACGGCATCATTAGCCTCCTTGATTAGGGCAAGTGCTGCTTCTTCTGGTTTAGTCCCCTTCCTGGGCCTTTTGTATGGAAGGCAGAGGGGGGGCACCTGAGACTAGGTGTTACTGGGCCCTGCCACCTCCTGGCTGACACCTTCCCCCGCCTCCTCCTGTGTGCCACTTGCCAGAGCCTCGTCCTGGCTGAGGTCTTCCTGTGTATGAAAAAGGGACATAGTTTTAGTTTTTTGTTCATCAAACACACACAATTTTACACACAATTTTCAGCTCATGACTGTTGTGAATTTAATGTTACTAAATAGAAAGCACTATCATTCTGAGCCCAGCATTTTTCATTCTTGTCCCAATCATTTTTGTCTATTGATATGTGAAACACTTTTTGTTAAATCATTCATTTCTTATCAATAATAACATCTAGTTAACAACCATCATTTTCACATAAAAAATATGTATAAAAATCCTAAACCTGACTCCAACTGGGCTCCTCAATCTCCTCCTGGATGGAAGGCCCAGGTTGGTCCACGGAAGCCTCAGCTGGGGTTGAGGGAAGACTGGATGGAAGGGGTGCCGGAAGAGTTGAAAGCGATTCCCTGCCCTCAATCTGGTCATCAAGAAAATGCATACTGTTATAGTACCACAGACTGGGTACATACACATGATCTGCTGCTGCTCCTGACCTCAGGGATTGCTGGACCTTCTGATACTCCTTCCTATAGGTGCTTCTCAAGCTACCAATTTTCGTTTCCAGAGACCTTATGTCTGCATTGGGGGTCCGGGTCTTTACAAATTCAAGCAGCTTCCCCAGTATTGCCTTCCTAGCGATCCTTGTGATATAACGGGTTTTTCACCTCCCATAAATTGCACATATCATGGTATTTATCCAGGAATTCGCCCAGGAATTCTTGGTCTTTAAATGGATACATTTCTCTGCAAGACCAAACAAAAAGACCAAACAAAAGACTCATCTCAGGATAATCTTAAAAGCCAATATAGGCATCAGTCTAGATTCAGTATAGTCCGCTGATGTCACCAAAGTTAAAACCTTACCTTCATTATAACATTTGTCGCTTCCGTTCCTCCTTCCTCTGCACACAGAACGTAGTTACGACACACATGTTTAAGCTTTATATACACTGCGCATGCGTGAAACTCCACCCACGTCACCGGCCCCATCCCTTTCATCACAGTGGGAGAGGAACATGGCGGAGACACACCAGGTGCAGAATAATAGCAGTAATGAGGAGGAGGAAAGGCCGGAACCAGGAACGTCCAGAACCCGGAGGAGATTTAAGGCCACAAATATGTCCTTTGCTGAGATTTTGGAGATGGTCGATATCTTGAGGGGGAATGAATATGAAGGGAATTATGGTCCATACCCAAACCCAAATCTGAGAAAGGCCAAGATCATGACTAAAGTTGTGAAGAATCTGTACAGGAATTTTGGGGTACGATGATCCAAGGATCAATTGAGGAAAACGCTGGTCAAACCTCAAATTAACGGTGCAGGATCAGTATACAAAGATCAAGAAAGTTCTTTGAAAAAGTACAGTGGTGTGAAAAAGTGTTTGCCCCCTTCCTCATTTTCTGTTCCTTTGCATGTTTGTCACACTTAAGTGTTTCGGAACATCAAACCAATTTAAACAATAGTCAAGGACAACACAAGTAAACACAAAATGCAATTTGTAAATGAAGGTGTTTATTATTAAAGGTGAAAAAAAATCCAAACCATCATGGCCCTGTGTGAAAAAGTGATTGCCCCCTAAACCTAATAACTGGTTGGGCCACCCTTAGCAGCAACAACTGCAACCAAGCGTTTGCGATAATGTGCAATGAGGCTTTTACAGCGTCCTGGAGGAATTTTGGCCCACTCATCTTTGCAGAATTGTCCTAATTCAGTTACATTAGAGGGTTTTCGAGCATGAACGGCCTTTTTAAGGTCATACCACAACATCTCAATAGGATTCAGGTCAGGACTTTGGCTAGGCCACTCCAAAGTCTTCATTTTGTTTTTCTTCAGCCATTCGGTGGTGGACTTGCTGGTGTGTTTAGGATCATTGTCCTGCTGCAGAACCCAAGTTCGTTTCAGCTTGAGTACACGAACAGATGGTCGGACATTCTCCTTCAGGATCTCTTGGTAGACAGCAGAATTCATAGTTCCTTTTATCACGGCAAGTCTTCCAGGTCCTGAAGCAGCAAAACAGCCCCAGACCATCACACTACCACCACCATATTTTACTGTTGGTATAATGTTCTTTTTATGAAATGCAGTGTTCCTTCTACGCCAGATATACTTGGACACACACCTTCCAACGAGTTCCACTTTTGTCTCATCGGTCCACAGAATGCTGTCCCAAAAGTCTTGGGGATCATCAAGATGTGTTGTGGAGAAATTGAGACGAGCTTTGATGTTCTTTTTGCTCAGCAGTGGTTTTCTCCTTGGAACTCTGCCATGCAGGCCATTTTTGCCCAGTCTTTTCCTGATGGTGGAGGCATGAACGCTGACCTTAACTGAGACAAGTGAGGCCTGCAGTTCCTTGGACGTTGTTGTGGGGTCTTTTGTGACCTCTTGGATGAGTCGGCGCTGCGCTCTTGGGGTAATTTTGGGCGGCCGGCCACTCCTGGGAAGGTTCACCACTGTTCCATGTCTTCGCCATTTGTGGATAATGGCTCTCACTGTGGTTCGCTGGATTCCCAAAGCTTTGGAAATGGCTTTATAACCCTTTCCAGACTGATAGATCTCAATTACTTTCTTTCTCAATTGTTCCTGAATTTCTTTGGGTCTCGGCATGATGTGTAGCTTTTAAGGATCTTCTGGTGGACCTTACTGTGTCAAGCAGCTCCTATTTAAGTGATGCCTTGATTGTGAACAGGTGTGGCAATAATCAGGCCTGGGTGTGGCTAGAGAAATTGAACTCAGGTGTGGACAACCACAGTTATAGTATGTTTTAACAAGGGGGGCAATCACTTTTTCACACAGGGCCATGATGGTTTGGATTTTTTTTCACCTTTAATAATAAACACCTTCATTTACAAATTGCATTTTGTGTTTACTTGTGTTGTCCTTGACTATTGTTTAAATTGGTTTGATGTTCCGAAACACTTAAGTGTGACAAACATGCAAAGGAACAGGAAATGAGGAAGGGGGCAAACACTTTTTCACACCACTGTAAGTATTTGTCATGTGTTCCTATTATTAATATTGCATGCTGCGCCATGTGTTTTTCTTTATAGTGTTCTACATTTTAAAATGGCTACTTTCATGTTCATACGCACAGTAATCGGTCGTAGTAAACATCGTTCGTTTTAATAAATAAATACAATGTTTTCCCAGATACCTGATTAAATACATTTGTTCATGTTATTTTTGAATTTAATAAAAGAGATTTAGGACATTGTTTAGATGTGTTTGAACCTAGAAGGAATAACAAACTAGCAGCTGTTTACACATCTGGACTAGGTGCACTAGTGTGGGACACAAGAACAAACTTTTTAGGGTGTCAAACACAGGTACTCCATTGGATAATTGGGGGCCCAAAAAAGGTAAGTATTCCAGCTTTAGTAAGGGCATAAATCATGTCTTCAGCTTGTAATTCTGCCCAGACAATTGTACCCCACTTCCAAGCAATGTTTATCATTCATATTTGTTGCCTCAAATATCTGTGTGCTAAGTATACCTTTTGTTTTATTCTCATAGGGGAGCAAAGAATCTGGAAATATGAGGTCACCAGGGACCCCTCACCTCCTAAACAAGGGGAACAGAGGTCACAACCAGAGGATGTAGAGGAAGGAGAGGCGGTCGAGATTGAGACCACAACAGGTGAGTGTCTGACACCCCAGCTTCAGGTAATAAGAGGTGTATGCTTGCATATTTCTACTGCATGGTGTGTTTTTTTTTCATTTTTAGGTGATGTACAGGTTGTGGAAGAACAATCAGATCATTTCACCAGTGACAGTACCCAAAGGCTAATCCAGGACATCATGTGGTATAGTCAGGATTTACACATTGTCAAACAAAAAACTATGGATATTAAAGTAAAAACTTAAGAACATGATTGATGTCCTTGAAATAATTACATTTTCAAAAAAATTGGCACTATTTTGTGTTTTTTGCAAAAATGTTGACATTTAAAAAAAGCCTAATTTTGAAGATACACACGGTATGTCAACATGTGCTATCTGCTGTCAGGGGATATCAATGTACGCGTTTTGTGCCTGCAACCCATTCCTTAAAACTCAAGTAGGTGAGAGGAAGGGGTTGCACCCCCAAAACACGTCCATTTGTCCCCCATGATGGGAGATAGCACATGTTGACATTAGGCATGGGATCAGAATGTAAATCCCCAGTTTGTGTGCATCTTCAAAATTAGACTTTTACAGGGGTAACATCACCCCATCTGTTGAAGGCAAGATCCACACATTTTGGACAATATAATGTGTGATCATGCCTTTTAAGTTTTTCAATGTTAAACTTTGTAAGTTCCAGAGTTGTGTATGTTCTGTTTTGAAACATGGCTGTTTATGTAACCTTAAAACAAATAAATATGTAGATAACTCAAAATGTTATACTTTTTTACAAAAAAATGTTTTATAACGCACATGTGAATGTGTACGGTTTCTTTCAATGATCAATACCATTTTTTGTGTTTAAATTGGTGTTTACAGTGTCAATGGGTTTAGATAATAATGTACAAACCACTTGGCACTACAAGTGCACTAGGAGACAGAAAAAAAAAACACAAGCAGGAATTCAAAATCCAGATTTTTGCAGATTAAATGTAAAATGTATTCAACATGTGCTAGCAAAGCAATGGCCCCCTCCCCGAAAAATATTGCACATAATTTTGTCGTACTTCACAGGCGCTTTGGGGGGGAAAGCCAGGGTGGGCCGCTTCCAGAGACGTCATTGTTTGTTGAAGTCCAGCGTCAGGCCCAACTGTGACCACATAATTTGGGTTGTATCTTTTCAAAAAGTTATGTAGGATGCAACAAGATAAGTGGTATTAAGTTTGAAACAGGCGGAACCGGCTGGCCAGAATCCCAAACGCGTGCTAAACAACTCTTCTGGTTTCCCAGACCGAAAGCCTCATCTGCTACGAAGACAAATGGCAGTCCTTCGACATTTTCCTCCGGGGGTGGCAATCCCAAGCCACCACTCTCGAGACGTCGGTAAAACACGGTCTGGGTAAATACTCCTCCATCTGGCCATTCCTCCCCACGTCCACATATAGAAACTCATATGTCGCTGACACCACCGCCATCAACGCAATACTATGAAACCCCCTTATAGTTAAAATAGTATGACCCCCAAATGGGGTGGTGGGATAATGTGGACGTGCTTCCTAAGATTTCCCCTCCGCAGTTAGGAAAATCCCACCGCTGGGCAAACTGGGAAGCCACAGTCTGCCATTCCTGTGGCGTTGAAGGAAACTGTGGAGTCAAACAAAAAAATCGAATTAGTAATTTTGCACAGAAACATTACAAGCAGATTATACACAAACATTGTTGGCCAACATCAGTATAACATTTCTTGTAAAGAGTATTTAAAGGCTAAAATATAAGGTCCACTTATCAGATTCATCACCACCTCTGATGGTCCCTTGAAAATATTTTGGGGGGGAGGTATGTTTTGGACAGGTAACCACCCTCTCCGCTATGTAATGGAGTAATAACAAAGTAATGTGTGTTACTTTGGCCAGCCCCTCCTTAATTACACTATTGGCATCCCACTGGACAGGTAATAAGAAGTGGCATCAAAACAAATTAATAAATGGAAGCACATTTGTAGATTCTGAAATTACCTATCAAGATAATAATGTGAGAAGAAAATTTTAAACAGTAGCATTTGAAAGTATTCAGGCAGGCCCTTGCACTACATGCTTTGAGAAATTCATCCATAAATCTGACCACAAAATAGGTAAATATAGTGTGTATTGATTTGGCAAAGTCGGCAGATAGAGGATTGCTATCAGCTGACTTAGCGGTTGGGGGGAGGGGGGTTCCAAATGATTTTGGGCCCACCAAAAAACTTCTGGCACTCTGCATGAATTTAGGGACAACAATAACATTTGTAAACATTTTAGGGGGTCTTTAGGGTAAAGCATTACAATGGAGCTGACAAAATGAATTGTTAATTGATTAGACTAGGAGTGTATGGGCCTCGGATAGCATGCTGGGGGGGGGGGGGGGGTTAGTGAAGGCAAATATGCATGAAGGTCAAAAAAGGAGCATACAAAAATCCAACATGCATGAGGACAAAGAGGAAATTTCCAGATTATTACAATAATGTTAATTATAGAATGATGAAAGAAATACAATATATTAGCAAACATTAAATACATAGAATGTGATGTTAAAGGAGAAAACTTACCCTCATATATTCCTTCTGCAGGACCTGGATGATGGCAGAACAGGTCTCTGGAATAATGATTCCCAGAGCCTGGGGGGAGATGCCTGTCGAGAACTCAAGGTCCTGAAGGCTTCTCTCTGTCGCCAAGTACCACAACGTGGCAACTAGCCTCTGCTCCGGAGAGATGGCTTGCCGCATGCAGGTATTCTGCCTACTGATATAAGGGGGCAGCAAAGCCAGCAGACAGTGAAAAACGGGGTCCGTCATCCTGAGATAATTCCTGAAATCATCAGGATTAGTCTCACGGATGTCACGCAGCAAAGGCATGTGAGAGAACTGGTCACGCTGGAGCAACCAATTCTTGGTCCATGAACTCCTTCCCACCCTGTTCATGGACCGGGCTTGTGTCAAAGTAAGAACCCCAACACGAAGGCCCCACACAGCACGAACTCTACGATGAGTATGTACACGCAACATGACTTCAAATCGGTCGCCTGGTCAGAACGGACAACAGAAAGCACTAATAAACAGCGAGGCCTAAAAGAACGAAATGCAAATCAGCAACGAGCAGACAATAAGCACTGAAAATCAAAGCATACTATACCAAGATATAGGCTGCAATGACAAACAAATGCAAAATGACTACACGCACTGATAGGCAGATATGCACGGACAAGCACAAACTGTAGAGCAGGAAAGATCTGAAGCACAAGTCTGAAAAGCGCGAATCGTCTCTAACCAAACTTCTACTAACATGCGATAAACACGAGATCAGCAGGAGCCCAAAGGGTGCCGTACGTGGTGCTGAACTTCCCTTTTCTAGTCCCGTAGTATGTGGTGGACATCACCGCATTCTTGGCGGTTGAAATTTGGTGTGACCGTGTGTAGGCAAGACAGCTTGTGTGGAATTCCATCGGGAAAACCATCAGAGCTTATTCCGACGAGAATTCCGAGCATTATGACTGTTATCGAGGAAAATCGCAAGGCCTGGTAGGAGGATGATGTTTGGAGCTACCTGAAAGTACCAAAGCAGCTCCGGAAAAAAAGGCCTTTTCCCCCGGAGCTCTATGACCGATTTCAGGGCTGTTTGTTGCATTGGAGCTATGGTCGGCTTATCTATTGTGACAAGGTTGTGATATGCAGACCAGACAAAGAAAGTGCCATATACCTCATCACTACCATTGATGCACAAGGAAAAGACCTAGCGTTGCCAGATCCGAAGGTTTTATTGGTGAACTGTTCCTGGAGTCAAGTCTTTGAAAAATTTTGCATAAGAGAAGAAGAACTTCTCTGTGTCTTCAGCTTTTCCAGTGTTTTCTGCAAGTTACAAGGACTCTGGGGTAGTTAGGTAGGTGGTTACTACAGGAAGATGCACGTCAAGTTTTACAAGCTCTTAGCCTACAACGCTCTGGTTATTGAGAGACTTGTAGTTACAGCAGCTCTGATCACTAGGTGGTGTGAGTCGGCAGAAAAAAAAAAGGGAGCAGTAATAGGCAAGAACTTCCTTTTCACGGCCGTTAGAAAAGGTTAGAGAGAAATTACATGTGTCTTTGAAGAAGGAAGTGCCATTGAATTAACGGTGGAATTTCGCTCTTCGAAATGTAGACAAAATGTATAGTGTACAGTGTTGTCTCTTGTATTGTGTTTCTCTTTCAGGATGCACCGAGATCAACTGTCAAGCTCATCGGAGATTGGGTGGGTTTAGTCAGTTAGCTTGGTGGTATATGTACAGCATTGAATGTGTTATTGTGAAAACGTTAATGTTTGAATATGTTTTCCTTCCCCAACACCCATGAAAAAAAAAACTCAGGCACTGTATAGTTTTTTTTTTTTTTAAATAGGATAGGATTCTTGCCCTGGTTGTTGCCTAGATGATGAGGAAATCGTCTAAACTGTGGGGGATGTGTAGCGGTGACACTTTGGACAAAGTGTCAATGTACAAATTTAGTTTTTGCCTCAGAACAGTAAAGGGGTTATGAGGGTTAATTGTGTAGGTTTAACTTTGACATCAGTTTGGCTGGGCTGTGTTAGAGTTCTGCCTGGTCGTGTGTAAAGTGAGGTGCACATGACAGGTTCAGAACCAGGCTTAGTTGTACGTTTTGGGTATCAGCTTCCCCGGAGCCAATCAGTGGGTGCGCCGGGCCCCGCTGAGGAGTCTGGAGAAGGGTACTTAAGATGTTGAAGTCACGTGTTCCGGGTTCATTCGTGAGGCCCTATCGGTCTGTTCCTGATTCTGGACAGGGGTAGCCCCACGAGGAGTCCCGGTCATGGGAGCGTCTGTCACTCCGCAAAATGCTTCAGTTGGTTAACCCCAATAGACCCGACTGGTCTGGGGTAGGGATCCGTCTGTTCCCGAGTCTCTGGAACTGGCCGGTCCGAGGCGCAGTAACTGAGGGAGGATTCAAGGCATCCAGGTGTGCTCTCAGCTTGGAGGGGCACAGCAGCTCGTGTAAGTGACCGGGGGAGGACTCTTCGAAGGAGGGCCAACAAGCTGGCATCCTGAGAAATTCCTGGTTGCTGAGTTGTGAAGCACACTGATGAATTCATGCTTTTTCCAGTACTGTCAAGGAGACAGAGAATGTTCCAGGTACTGAGGAAAAAGGTTCCTGTTCACTTTCTGTTACAACTTATTCAAGGTCAGAGATTTCCCAAGTTCTGAGTCAAAACGCTGATTTCCATAATCTCTGGCTAGAGATTTGTTCAGCCTTGAAGTGCCCAGCTGCGAGTGGCTACTGTCTGGGTGGTACTAGAGACTTTGTGATATTTGCAGTTCAAGGTGCCTGAGTTCTTTCACCCCTGTCCTCTGTTCCCATACGAGACTGTTTGTTGGATGTTACCCCTGCAAATAAAAACCTTTGAAAAGGACATTATTGGTGTATTGGGTACTAACTCTGGGAACCCCTAGACATGGAAGAACAAGCCAAGCGGAGAAAACCGGTAAGCCCAAAAGTTAAGGCCGCCCTGCCAAGGGTTATGGCCGCTACATTTATATTGTAAAAAGCCCCACCAAAATCATCAGCACCAGGCCCATGATGTTATTAATCTGGCCCTGGCTCTAATCGAGTGCTTTATAAAAACACCCACCCTACATTGTAATCCATGGTCTGGCACCACTGGTATGTAGATCAGGGGGCAGACGCTTGGACGGGGGAGGCGGCGCCCATGTGCCCTCTATGGACGGGCCACCACTGCACCATAGCATGCTATGGGAACACTCAGAAGGGAGGAGGATCCAGAAGCACCAGCAGGGTAACGTGAAAGAGAAGGTTCAAAGCCGCTCTGTGCAAAACCATTGAACAGAGCAGTTAAGTATGACATGTTTATTATTTAAAAATAAACAAATAACAAACCTTTTGAATCACTATAATAAAAGTAGGCATAATTGAATTTTGATGTGAAATTAATATAATAGTTTTTAATTTGCACAACAAATACACTTTACCCCTCTATACTTGTGAACTCACAATACACACAGAGAGCTTTTTGTTTATAGCGCAAAAATAACCGCAGAGGTGATCAAATACCACCAAAAGAAAGCTCTATTTGTGTGGAAAAAAAAAGGACGTAAATCTTGTTTGCATACAATGTCACATGGCCGTCTAATTGTCAGTTAAAACGATGCAGTGCCTGAAAGAGGGATGGGGGACGCTGCTTACCTCCTGAGCGCGGTGTGTTCCCAGTTGGGGTGCCTGGGCAGGGGTTCCTCGCTCTTGATCCAGCAAGTTATATATTATATATCACACTTTTTATCTTGGTTAACATGTCTAATGTATACAGACTTTATTATGGAATAATCCTCAAGACTGTCATAAACTGAGGAAATGCATGTCTGAGCGAATATTTTTCTACATGTTTTTTCACTTATGTTCTGTGAAATATTCAATGAAAACGTTTTGATTTAAAAAAAAAAAAAAAAAAACAACAACGCAGTGACATACTGCAAAAAATGGCCTGGTCATTAAGGGGGCAAATCCTTCCGGGGCTGAAGTGAAGTGCACTTGTGCCTAACTATGCAAGCAGTAAAAAGCCTTTCAAAGTGATTGTAAAGTGTCCTTTTTTTGTTAAAAATAACAAACATTTTATACTTACCTGCTCTGTGTAGTGGTTATTCACAGAGCAGCCCAGATCCTCCTCTTCTTGGGTCCCTCTTTGGCCCTCCTGGCCCTTCCTGTTGCATGCCCCCACAGCAAGCAGCCTGCCATGGTGGCACCCAAGACAAGCCCCTGTGTTCATTTAGACACAGAACCGTGACCTGGCCCCACCCCCTTTCTCTCCTCATTGGCTGACTGACTTTGATTGACAGCAGCAGGAGCCAATTGTGCCGAGCTCTCTCAGCCAATGAAGAGGGGAGTCCTGGACCGCTGAGACTACCCTGAAACATTGCTAGGTGTAGAGGGACCATAGGTAAGTATTAGTGTGGCTGAGGGGCGCTGCTGCACACAGAAGGCTTTTTATCTTAATGCATAGAATGCCTTTACAATCACTTTAAAAGAGCTGTAGCTGTGCTGTCCTCACTACCCATTTCTGTGTGTGTGTGTGCGTGCGCGTGCGTGTGTGTGCGTGCGCTAAATGAATGCAGCCAAACCCTCCTATTCTGCAATAAACCAGACTAACTGTTATCTTGAAGCTTTATTAACAAAAAACAGGGTGGGTAAAACTACTGAGAAAAAAAAACAAATACAGATACATATAATCAATATATGAAATATACAGAAATACAATTAATAAGCTAGGCATTAGACATAAGTAATTCTCACTAGTGATGCTGCATTTAGGAGATGCAAGTTTTAATCCAACATGTGCTCTGATAGCTGCTTGCTTCTTTCAGTCTCTACAATGGAGTCTGAGTTCCCATATGCACCTGTTTCTCTTCCTTATACTTAAGAATGATGGGAACTTTTGTTAGAGATGAATAGTTTCTAGTTTCTGCAAAAACAGTAAAATTTACCCTCAGCTCCATCCTGTGGTCAAATCTGATACTGTATCCAAACAACTTAAAGCGGAGGTCCACCCTAAAGTGGACCTTCCGCTCAACGGAACCCTCCCCCCCTCCGGTGCCACAATCGGCACCTTTTAGGGGGGAGGGGGGTGCAGTTACCTGGATAATCCAGGTAACTGCACCCACTTCCAGGATAGCTCTCTGCGGAAAGGGGCGTAACTTACGCCCCTTTCCGCAAGGGCCCGCCCCTTCCCGCAAGTGCCCCGCTGCCTGCTGGGAAACACACAGATCCCAGAGGCAGTGGGGAGCGTCCTTATTGCGCAGCGCGATTCGCGCATGCGCAGTAGGGAACTGGGAAATGAAGCCGAAAGGCTCCATTTCCTGATTCCCATACCCAAGATGGCGGCGGCAGGACCCGACAGGCGACCTAGAGATCGGCTTCGGGTGCCGACATCGCGGGCGCGCTGGACAGGTAAGTGTCACTATTTTAAAAGTCAGCAGCTGCAGTATTTGTAGCTGCTGGCTTTAAAAAAAAAAAAACGCGGAGTCCCGGTGGACTCCCGCTTTAATGATTATCCTGCTGGAGGCAAAACAGTGGCTATATGCATTTGTAGTGTTTAATATTTAAAATTCACAACAAAAGTTATAAATTCAACATTTGGGTCCATGCACACTGGCTAAGAAAAATTCTGCTCCTAGAGGAGTTTAGAGTTTTGCATGTAGCAGCGTCAGATTAATAACACAATGGGCCTGGTGCTGATGATTTTGGTGTGGCTTTTTATATACAAATAAAATAAAAATGCAAACAATTTTATATTATAGCAAATTAAACTAAATAGAGTGAGGGAGAATGAGAGACAGTGAAAGGGAATGAGAGAGGGGTGTGGAGGGATATGAGAGAGACACAGAGAGAGACACATTGAGAGAATGGAATCCAGTGGGATGGATGGAATCCTGCCAGAGATGATTAAACACGGCTCCTCAGATGTACAGGCTGTAATATGCAAAGTGTTCAATCTGGTCCTGAGTGCTGGTTACTACCCTAAAGTGTGGAACCAAGACCTCATAACTCCCATCCATAAGAGTGGAGACCAGTATGATCCAGCCAACTACAGAGGGATATGTGTCAGCAGCACACTAGGAAAACTATTCAACAGTATCCTCAGCAAACGGATCCTCAACTTCCTCACACAACACAATGTCCTCAGAAGAAGTCAGGCAGGGTTCATGCCAAACCATCGCACTACAGTCCACATCTACACCCTGCACAGCCTCATCAAGAACCATGTCCACAATACAAAACAGGGAAAGATATTTGCCTGCTTTGTGGATTTTAAAGCGGTTCTTCACCCTAAAGGGGAAGTTCCGCTATTCTGATCCCTCCCCCCCTCCGGTGCCACAATCGGCACCTTTTAGGGGGGAGGGGGGTGCAGTTACCTGGATAATCCAGGTAACTGCACACACTTCCGGCCAGACTGCCGCAGAACCCCCGCAGACGCCCCGCCCCCCCCCCCCCCCGTTGTGTTCTGGGAAACACACAGTTCCCAGAGACACAGCGGGGGACCATAAGAGACGCGCAACGCGACTCACGCATGCGCAGTAGGGAACCGGGCAGTGATGCCGTCATGCTTCACTTCCCGATTCCCTGACAGAGGATGGCGGCGGTGGCAGCAGCGAGACGAGCGTTCGCTCGTCATCTGCCGCCGACATCGCTGGAACCTGGGACAGGTAAGTGTGATTTTATTAAAAGTCAGCAGCTGCAATATTAGTAGCTGCTGGCTTTTAATATTTTTTTTTTAGGTGCAGCTCCTCTTTAAGAAGGCATTTGACTCAGTGTGGCACCCAGGCCTGTTCCTCAAACTATTGGAGAGTAGAATAGGAGGGAAAACATATGATGTTATTAGGAGTTCATACACTGAGAACAGCTGCACCGTAAGGCCGGGTTCACACAGCTGCGATGCGGGAACGCCGCGAATCTGCGGCGTTTTCCCGCATCGCATTACTCCCGCCGGCAGTTCACACTGCCCTATGCGGACGGCTGGGAGTGTCAATGATATGTTAATGACACCCCCAGATCCGTCCGCATATCGCAGTGCGATCTGCTGACTCGCACAGGAATCGGATCGCATGGTGTGAACCCCCATGCGATCCGATTCTGTTGCGGACCAAAAAAAGGGTCCCGTGCGAGTTTGCTGCGGGAGCGATGCGAATTCAGCCATACTATATGTATGGCTGAACTCGCATCGCTACGGAGATCGGATGTGATTTGCGGTGCGAATCACATCCGGATCTCCCCCCGCAGCAGTGTGAACCCAGCCTAAAGGTGAATGGGAAAAGAACCGAACATTTCCGGCAAGCCCGAGGAGTCAGACAGGGCTGCAGCCTAAGTCCAACCCTCTTCAACATCTACATCAATGAACTGGCTGCAGCTCTAGAGTCCTCCCCAGCACCAGGACTGAGTCTACATGACACTGAGGTGAAGATCCTGCTGTATGCGGATGACCTCCTACTTCTGTCACCAGCAGAGAAAGGCCTACAAGACAGCCTGGGAGTGCTAGAGAAATACAGTGCCACATGGGCACTACCAATCAAATCAAGCAAAACAAAAATCATGGTGTTCCAAAAGAAATACAAAACAAACAAAGAGCCCTATCTCTAAGGCCTCATGCACACGGACGTTTTTACAGCCACTTTTTTGAGCTTTTTTTGCAGCTTAAAAACGGCTGTCCATGTTAGTCTATGGCTTCATGCCCACCTAGGCGTTTTTGAGCTGCAAATGGCATAGGCGTTTTTAAGTTGTAAAAAAAACCCAGGACCAGTGCGTTCCGTGGCGTGGAGCTAGAGCTGTAAAAACGCGAATCGCGGGAAAACGCGCAAAAACGCGCATAAACGCGCAACATATTTTCTTTGTTTTCTGAGTGCTATAGCCAAGAGATGTGTTTCTTAAAAAACGCTACTTAACACTAACGCTAAAAAACGCGCAAAAACGCCAATGCAAAACGTGGTAAAAATCATGTTTTTAACAACGATTTTTCCAGGCATCGGAGCTAGCTTTGCAGCCAGTTTTTTAAAACGTCCGTGTGCATGAGCACTAAGGCCTCATGCACACGAGACGCAGTTAAACGCGCGTTCAGATGCAGTTGGACAGTTTTTTCAACTGCCCCTGAACTCATTCAATGTTATCCTATGTGTCCATGCACACAGTCTCGTTTTTCCTGTTTTTATGCAGTTGCGTTTAATCTCGTTTTTCCAGAAGCAAAAAAATGCGTTCAGAAGCAAAAATGTCCACGTTTCAGACGCAAAACGCCGCGTTTGCGTTTATATGCGTTTTTAAAGGTGACCTTTTTTTTTACATTAAAAATCTCAAAAATGATTGCAAATGATGAAAAACCATTAGAAAAATATTTTAAACAATTGCAATTGCAAGTGGACAATCCACAACTTGTGGCAAGTGACATGGCAGGTGGCAAGTGACGTGGCAAGTGAACAATCCACAACTTGTGGCAAGTGACGTGGCAGGTGAAGTGGCAAGTGACGTGGAAAGTGGACAATCCACAACTTGTGGCAGGTGACGTGGCAAGTGACCTGGCAGGTGACGCGGCAAGTGACCTGGCAGGTGACGTGGCAAGTGGAAAATCAACAACTTGTGGCAGGTGACTGGCATGTGACGTGGCAAGTGGACAATCCATAACTTGTGGCAGGTGACGTGGCAAGTGACGTGGCAAGTGGACAATCCACTTGTGGCAGGGGACGTGGCAAGTGGACAATCCACTTGTGGCAGGGGATGTGGCAAGTGACGTGGCGAGTGGACAATCCACAACTTGTGTCAGGTGACGTGGCAAGTGGACAATCCACAACTTGTGGCAGGTGACGTGGCAGGGGACATGGCAAGGGACGTGGCAAGTGGAAAATCCACAACTTGTGGCAGGTGACATGGCAGGTGACGTGGAAAGTGATGTGGCAAGTGGACAATCCACAACTTGTGGCAGGTGATGTGGCTGGTGACGTGGCAAGTGGACAATCCACATCTTGTGGCAGGTGACGTGGCAGGTGACGTGGAAAGTGGTGTGGCAAGTGGACAATCCACAACTTGTGGCAGGTGATGTGGCTGGTGACGTGGCAAGTGGACAATCCACAACTTGTGGCAGGTGGCATGGCAGGTGACGTGGAAAGTGGACATTCCACATCTTGTGGCAAGTGACGTGGCAGGTGATGTGGCAAGTGACGTGGCAAGTAGACAATCCACAACTTGTGGCAGGTGATGTGGCAAGTGACGTGGCAGGTGATGTGGCAAGTCACGTGGCAAGTGGACAATCCACAACTTGTGGCAGGTGATGTGGCTGGTGACGTGGCAAGTGGACAATCCACAACTTGTTGCAGGTGGCATGGCAGGTGATGTGGAAAGTGGACAATCCACATCTTGTGGCAAGTGATGTGGCAGGTGATGTGGCAAGTGACGTGGCAAGTAGACAATCCACAACTTGTGGCAGGTGATGTGGCAAGTGACGTGGCAGGTGATGTGGCAAGTGGACAATCCACAACTTGTGGCAGGTGATGTGGCTGGTGACGTGGCAAGTGGACAATCCACAGCTTGTGGCAGGTGGCATGGCAGATGATGTGGAAAGTGGACAATCCACATCTCGTGGCAAGTGACATGGCAGGTGATGTGGCAAGTGACGTGGCAAGTGGACAATCCACAACTTGTGGCAGGTGACGTGGCAGGTGATGTGGCAAGTGATGTGGCAGGTGATGTGACAAGTGGACAATCCACATCTTGTGGCAAGTGACGTGGCAGCTGACGTGGAAAGTGACGTGGCAAGTGGACAATCCAAAACTTGTGGCAGGTGACGTGGCAAGTGATGTGGCAGGTGACGTGGCAGGTGGACAATCCACAGCTTGTGGCAAGTGACATGGCAGGTGGCAAGTGATGTGGCAAGTGGACAATCCACAACTTGTGGCAAGTGACGTGGCAGGTGATGTGGCAAGTGACGTGGCAAGTGGACAATCCACTACTTGTGGCAGGTGATGTGGCTGGTGACGTGGCAAGTGGACAATCCACAGCTTGTGGCAGGTGGCATGGCAGATGACGTGGAAAGTGGACAATCCACATCTCGTGGCAAGTGACGTGGCAGGTGATGTGGCAAGTGGAAATCCACAACTTGTGGCAGGTGATGTGGCTGGTGACGTGGCAAGTGGACAATCCACAACTTGTGGCAGGTGGCATGGCAGGTGACATGGAAAGTGGACAATCCACATCTTGTGGCAAGTGACGTGGCAGGTGATGTGGCAAGTGACGTGGCAAGTGGACAATCCACAACTTGTGGCAGGTGATGTGGCAAGTGATGTGGCAGGTGATGTGGACAATCCCCAACTTGTGGCAGGTGACGTGGCAAGTGGACAATCCACAACTTGTGGCAGGTGACGTGGCAGGTGACGTGGCAAGTGGACAATCCACAACTTGTGGCAGGTGACGTGGCAAGTGACGTGGCAGGTGATGTGGCAAGTGACGTGGCAAGTAGACAATGCACAGCTTGTGGCAGGTGGCATGGCAGATGATGTGGAAAGTGGACAATCCACATCTCGTGGCAAGTGACGTGGCAGGTGATGTGGCTGGTGACGTGGCAAGTGGACAATCCACAACTTGTGGCAGGTGGCATGGCAGGTGACATGGAAAGTGGACAATCAACATCTTGTGGCAAGTGACGTGGCAGGTGATGTGGCAAGTGACGTGGCAAGTGGACAATCCACAACTTGTGGCAGGTGATGTGGCAAGTGACGTGGCAGGTGATGTGGACAATCCCCAACTTGTGGCAGGTGACGTGGCAAGTGACGTGGCAAGTGGACAATCCACAACTTGTGACAGGTGACGTGGCAGGTGACGTGGCAGGTGACGTGGCAAGTGGACAATCCACAACTTGTGGCAGGTGATGTGGCAAGTGACGTGGCAGGTGATGTGGCAAGTGACGTGGCAGGTGATGTGGCAAGTGACGTGGCAAGTGGACAATCCACTACTTGTGGCAGGTGATGTGGCTGGTGACGTGGCAAGTGGACAATCCACAGCTTGTGGCAGGTGGCATGGCAGATGACGTGGAAAGTGGACAATCCACATCTCGTGGCAAGTGACGTGGCAGGTGATGTGGCAAGTGACGTGTCAAGTGGACAATCCACAACTTGTGGCAGGTGACGTGGCAGGTGATGTGGCAAGTGGACAATCCCCAACTTGTGGCAAGTGACGTGGCAAGTGACGTGGCAAGTGGACAATCAAAAACTTGTGGCAGGTGACGTGGCAAGTGACGTGGCAGGTGATGTGGCAAGTCACGTGGCAAGTGGACAATCCACAACTTGTGGCAGGTGACGTGGCAGTTGGACAATCCACAACTTGTGGCAGATGACGTGGCAAGTGATGTGGCAAGTGGACAATCCACAACTTGTGGCAGGTGCCGTGGCAAGTGACACGCTAAATACAAGTACATTACAGCTCTCACAGCTGCTGCTACTCACTCTGGTCTCACAAAATTGCTGAAATAGTTAATAATACAGTTTTTATGAGCTGGGGAGGGTCTATGATGTTAGCTTAACTAAACGCTTCTAGACGCAAACGCGGTAAAACGCCGCTAAATCGCGGTAAAATCGCGGCAAAACGCGCGTTTCTAAACGCCGGTTTCAACATGTGTCCAGCAGCGTTTGCATCTGCGTCTCGTGTGCATGAAGCCTAAATTAAACAATTGCACTGTTGATGAAATTAACAGCTACACATACCTCGGCCTAGAAATGAACAAATCAGGGAGGCCCGGAATAAAAGACAGAAAGGAAATAGATGAAGGGCCGGGCATGACAGATGTTGAGAGTGAAAGCAACTATAGGGTTAAGAAATGGAATTGGGAGAGGAAAGGGAGGAGCCATTGAGAGAGGAACAGAAAGGGGTGGGAGGTTATATATTCAGCGTGGGCGGGGACTCCCGGCAAACGAAGAGAGGACAGCAGGGAGAAAAGTTTGAGCTGGCAGCAGGTACATGGACTCTCTGGGGCATGGCATTGCGGTCTGGGGACTTTGCTGTGGCGGCTGTGGAGGGCTCATTGGCGCGGTTGAGGGGGCAGCGGGATCCGGGGGAGCTGAGTGTCTTCTGGGCCGAGTGGCGGTCCTCAGGTGGGATTAGGCGGGGGTTATCCACGGGGGGGGGACGAGACACCACGCGCTCGACGGTCGCAGCTTCTGGAGGGCTCCTCCAGGCCGCTCCACCAGAGCTCAGCACATCTACAGGAGCCGTTGACGGACCCGCTGGCCCCTCTGGTTGGGAGGACACTTTCCTTGCTGGCTGGGGGGGACCGAGCGGAGTCCTCCACATTGGCGAGGCGT
Organism: Lithobates pipiens; assembly: GCF_037356315.1. Taxonomy (NCBI): domain Eukaryota; kingdom Metazoa; phylum Chordata; class Amphibia; order Anura; family Ranidae; genus Lithobates; species Lithobates pipiens. Next base: position 67,020,403 of record NW_027507788.1, on the reverse strand, counting down.
GGGGGCGGGGCTTTGGGCCACGATGGCGCCCATTTCCCGTCTGGGGGTTCGGAGCGGAGAGGGATAGCAGTTCCCCCTTCCACGCCAGGAGGGCAGGCCCGAGGGGACACCCGGCAAGGGGGAGCTGAGCAACACCTGCAAGGCAGCTGCCGGACGCTGCTGGTAGGTCCGCTGGGCAGAGTGCGGGGGGGCGGCGGGGGGGGGGGCAGGGCCTGCTGGGACCATGCGGAGCCATGTTGCGGCCACACCGCGCTGTGGGACTGGGGATGGTCGGACCATCAGGAGAGGATGAGCCGCGCCACGAAGATAAGCTGCGGCCGCTGGGCATGAGTCGCCTGGGGGGCTGGTCACGCCCGTGCTACCAACGGCAGCGGTGCTGGCAGAGGGCGAGATGGTCAAATGAGGAGTTCCATGGAGGGATCGAGTCGGCGGGAGCATCCGGAGTCACGGCTGAGGGGAGCACGCCCTGGCAGCCAGGTGAGACATTGAACTTCTTTCTAACTGTTTTTGATGGGTGCAGGATGCTGGATGTTGGTGCGGAGGGGTAGAGTGGGGGCAGGGGCGGGGTGCCAGTTGCCCCCCGAGGGGCAGGCAGCAGCTGCCTGCCACCCGAGGGACACGGGAGCCTTCTAAGAAGGGCTGGGGGGTTGAAGGAGTTGATTAGGAGTTTGGCAGTCAATCAGGTGGTGCCCCTGCAGGCTGCGCCGTGGGTTGGGGATGGGTAAAGAGCTTGGGATGGGGAGCATCCTAGGGTGACAGTGGAGCCTCAGGCTACGACGTTGGGGGAGTGTCGGCGGGTGCAACGGGATTGTTTAAGCTGCGGGGACAAGGTCGATGGTGAGGGTGGAGGTGATCTGGTGGGGCCATGCAGCGAAGCGTAGGTCGGCGTGGGTGCTGAGGGCCGTAGGGCTCGCATCCGACACTGGATATGAGGGGCAGGATTGGTGAGGGTGAGTATGTGGAGAGTTTTCCTTTGGCCCCACGAGGATTTTCAGCTGGACGGGGTCAAACCGGTGACTCTGAGCAAGACGAGGGGTTGGGGAGGGGTTACCGTCTGATACCCCAGGCCATTCACGGGCTGTTTGCAGGTGTTAGCTCTCATGGCCAGCGTGATAGGTCCCCGGTGCTCTGCGTAGCGTGTTGCGTTCTAGGTACGCTATGAGGGGGGCTCCCGAGGGGTGTGGCGGGACAGCGTGGCTGCGTTCTGAGGAGCAGGTTCGGGTCCTTCGCCCATATTGGCTGAACGGACATATACTTAACGTGAATCGGTTGCATGGCCCCTGAGCAAGGATGGCACGCTTAATAGCGTAGCGAACCACATTTCTGAGTGGGTTTCTGTAGTGTAGTGTTTATCACGTTCGCCCCACACGCGAAAGGTCCCCGGTTCGAAACCGGGCAGAAACAGGGCTTACGTTTCACAGGGGGGGGCCAGGGGATCTGGACTCCCAGACGGAAAGAAGTGGGGGTGCTGACGTTTTACGGGGCGTGCAAGGCTGGGGGAGTCCAGTCACTCGGGCAGGGGTGCTCCGGTTGTGGGGGTAATCGCCCCCTGTCCCGTTTTTCCTCCAACAAGAAAGCGTGGCGGCGAGACTGCTTGCCACAGGGATAACCCCGGTGAAGGTGGACAAGGCGCGGCCTGGCCTCAATGGTTACCCTGATAGGGGGGGTAGGTTTTCAATTCCCGGTTCGTTGGCGGTGGTCCCGCCGATGGCGCAGACCCTGTGGGTGGCACTGCTGCATCCCGGGGGGGGTTCGGAGAAGGGGGCAAAAGAGGTGGCTTTGGGCTGGTGGGCGGGCCTTCTGCCGACCGGCCTTTGCAGGTTTTTGGTCATGTCATGTTTGGGGGGTGGAGCCAGGGACGGAACCTCACAAGCCTTGACTTATTCATCTCCGCACTTCCGATAAGGGGGGCGGGGTGGGACGCCTCATACCCTGAGGCTTGTAAGGGGTCCTACACGTCCTTTTGACGCTGTGGTTGGTTGGATTGGGTACTGTGGGCGGGGGGCGCTCATGGGCTAATCGGACATGTCGTCGGTAGTTTGGTTGCTATAGGTGCTCCCGGGGAGCTTTCGCCTCTTAGGGTACTGTTGACTGGAGCAGTTTTCAGTGGTTCACTGCTTGCCCCTAGACTGTTCCATTTCACGCCTTGTTTGCGCTATTCAGTTCATCCCTGGATTGGGTGGTAAGGTGTGTGTCTGGCTGGGTAGCTGTCACCCATTTGGACGACTTTAATTTTGCGGGCCCCCCTTCTTACTGGTTGCGGGCGATCCTCTTAGACTCGTTGCAGCGCATGAAAAAATTTGGGGGTCTGTTAACGGCAGCTGAGACGGAGGGTAGGACGACGGAACTGAGTTTCTTGGGCTTCAGGGCAGACGGGGGTGCCATGGAATGCAAGTTGCCGACGGATAAGGTAGATGGGTTCTAGGTGGTAATTGGGGAGATGGTGGGGGGGCTGAAGAAAGTGCAACTTCGGCAGTGGCAGTCAGTGGGGTGAGTTGAGCTTCGCTGGCCGCATATTTCCGATGGGTGGGGTTTGCGGCTGACTGTCGGCGGCCTCGGCAGGGGGGCAGGTTCCGAACATTTCGTTGGATTGCCCAGGGAACGTACGGAGGATGTAAGGGCTTGGCATAGGTTCCAGGAGAAACACAATGGCAGATTGGCTTGGTTGGATGGACTGGTAAGTAAGTTTGATCGGGCCTTGGTCACGGGCTCGGCGGGGTCGACAGGCTACGGGGCCTTGTGACACAGTCAGTGGAGCGCGGCTTGGCCGGAGTCGGGGGGCGGAGGCAGGCTTCACGGGGAACCTGGTACTGCTGGAATAGGTTGCGGTGGTGCTGACGGTGGACGTAGAGGGTACGACTGGTAGGTATTTCAGGATCAGGTTGAACTGCATTAACGGGGGTTGCTGCGGGTAAGTAATCGCGTCTCAGCTTTTCTCAGACGATGAGCCAGCCGTGGGGCCACCTAGTGTTGCGGGTTTACACCTGAGCATTCTTACGGGGAGGGTCCATACTCTGGGAGTTGAAACTAGCTTGGCCACTTCCTTGTCTCGGCTTCAGTGGCAGCGGTTCAGGGTCTTGGCACCGACCGCGGTGAAGGCGGGGGTTCCCCTGTCCGGGGGTGGCTGGGAGAATACCTTGGAGTCGCCGCAGGATGGATCGGGAGGTTGGTGAGCGGGCTAACTTGGGCGACGTACGGCAACGTGGGGGAAAGAGGGGTTTGTCGTTACACAGCTGGGAAGGGCCGTTTTTGGGTCTGATAATGCTGTACTTTGTGTCCAGGCAGAGGGACAGAAGGGGATTGATATCGGCCATCGATCGTAAACGGGCAGCCTTGGTGTTATGATTTACGCTCATGGGAAGGGGGTTTTTTCGCAATGGGTTGCTGGGTGAGACAGGGTTTAAAGGTGTGTTGGGTTACGAAATACAGTTGGTCCGCATGGGTTTTTCGATTGCGTTTTTCTGAGCGATTCGGGTGGACGGACCGCTCGGCAGGGCGTGTGTATATAAAGGGGATAGAGTTATGCTGAAGCTTCGGAGGCCAAGGACTTATCATAAAGGGGGGGGGGGGTGGATATATCTATATGATGGTGTGCATTTACCCGGGTCGACAGTTTGTCCGGTAGGGATGGTAAGGGAAATGGTACGGAGTCGGCCTGGGGGATGGCCTGTTGCTGATGCATAGTAATAGGAACTTTTTGTCAAGGTTGCTATTTGTGGGGTGTTTCGGAAATGCCTGGTAGCGGGTGGGTTGGAGAGTCCGCTATTTGCCTCACACTCCTTCTGCATTGGGGTGGCCATAGAGGCTGCCGGATGTGGGTTGGATGGGGCTGCTGTGATGAAGAATGGGAGGTGGGAATCCAGAAGTTTTAGGTCTTACGTGCGCCCACACTTGTTGGTGGAAGGGTTTTCAAAAAAAAAAAAAAAACAGAATGGGGAAAATGGGGAACTGGGTATGGCACAACGGGTGGTCAGTTTCTGGTGTTGGTAATTGTTGTTTGTATTGCTTCCTTATGTCCTTTCAGAAGGAGGTCACATACGCCTCGTCTGGAATCTAGGGCATTCTTCTCTCTTTTTTTGGGGGGGAGTCAGGAGAGCGGAGGTCAGGACAAGAGGCAGTCAGCTTGGGATTTATTGCAGAGAGGCAGGCATCAGGTGGTTGGGTAACCCTGGGATAAGCTGGAACTGCATAGTGCCGAAAAATACAACAGGTTTTTACGGGGATGGTAATGGGGGGGTCTGATACAGTTGGGTAAACCTCTTGGCGGCTGGCGGGATCGGGGTTGGGACCCATACAGTTTGCTTAACGGTGAACGGGGCTCTGGGAAGTTTGGTGACTAGTATTGGGAATTTGTTATTCGGCACACGGAGTTGGAGGTTAATGTGAGAGTGTCCCAACGGGGGGATGGAGTGCCTTATCTGCAGTGGGTATTGAGGATGGCTTTGGGCAGGACGGGATCGCCGGGGCACTGTGGGGGTGGGGGGCCCTCAAGGCTAAGGGGGTCATCCTTGCGGGCTGTGGCGGTGTCTTTGATGGTGGCAAGAAAACAGATGTGATGGAAGTGGTGGGGGGCTCATAGGTGGTAGGTGCCCCCCTTTGGTGTATTCCAGCGGAAGGGTAGGCTGGAATACGGGATTGGTTGCACTGCGGGAAAGGGGGTTGTCTCCGGGCTGATAAACGGCCGGAGGCCTGGTATGGTGAAATTTGGTCGCGCAGTGTACTGGTGGAAAGTGTTAAGTGGATAAGGTGAAGTCGGGGTACCGTCAAAGACCAACAGACTGAGAGTTTCGAAATTGTCGTTACAAAAAGGTGTATATATATTTAATTGAAGTTATTTAGGTTTGGTTTTATGATTGGTTAATAAAGGCTGCTATGGCCATTTACACTCCAAACTCCGTGTGGTCTATTTATTAAGGATAAGAGGGGGAAGGTAAAGGGGTAATAGGTAAAAAGGGGTTGGAAGAAGTAAAAGGTTATTAGGCGGAAGTTGGTGATATCTTGAATACATTTGTCAAGGGAGGCCCGGAATAAAAGACAGAAAGGAAATAGATGAAGGGCCGGGCATGACAGATGTTGAGAGTGAAAGCAACTATAGGGTTAAGAAATGGAATTGGGAGAGGAAAGGGAGGAGCCATTGAGAGAGGAACAGAAAGGGGCGGGAGGTTATATATTCAGCGTGGGCGGGGATTCCCGGCAAACGAAGAGAGGACAGCAGGGAGAAAAGTTTCCCACCCACTCTCCCTTTATTGTATGCAAAATGTGGTTCTTTTTGCTGTATTTTCTTTGGCCGCGTACACACGGGCGGATTGTCTGCCCAACTAAGTTCGTCAGACAATCCGACAGACAGTCCGTCCAAACTTTTGAATGAACGGACTTGCCCACACACGGCACTTTTTGAGCGGACTAATACGGCGGACTAAGTCCGCCAGACAATCCGCTCTACTTTTGAAATGAACGGACTCGCCCACACATGCGGAGGAAAGTCCGCTCATTTCGAGCGCGTCTCCAGGTAGGCGGGGCCCGCGAAGGAGACGTCGCTGGCCCCGCCGCCTGGTATGGACTTAAAGGGGAACCCCAACGCCGAAAAAAATCGGCGTGGGGGTGCCCCCCAAGTCCACAACAGACCCTTGTCCGAGCACGCTACCCGGCCGGCCAGGAAATGGGGGCGAGCGAGCGCCCCCCTCCTGAGCCGTACCAGGCCGCGTGCCCTCAACATGGGGGGTGCCTTGGGGGAAGGGGGGGCCGCGCGGCCCCCCCACCCCAAAGCACCTTGTCCCCATGTTGATGAGGACAAGGGCCTCTTCCCGACAACCCTGGCCGTTGGTTGTCGGGGTCTGCGGGCGGGGGGCTTATCGGAATCCGGGAGCCCCCTTTAATAAGGGGGCCCCCGGATACCGGCCCCCCACCCTATGTGAATGAGTATGGGGTACAATGTACCCCTACCCATTCACCTGTAAAATAAAAGTACCAAAAAAAGACCCCGACAACCAACGGCCAGGGTTGTCGGGAAGAGGCCCTTGTCCTCATCAACATGGGGACAAGGTGCTTTGGGGTGGGGGGGCCGCGCGGCCCCCCTTCCCCAAGGCACCCCCCATGTTGAGGGCATGCGGCCTGGTACGGCTCAGGAGGGGGGGCGCTCGCTCGCCCCCTTTCCTGGCCGGCCGGGTAGCGTGCTCGGACAAGGGTCTGTTGTGGACTTGGGGGGCACCCCCACGCTGATTTTTTTCGGCGTTGGGGTTCCCCTTTAAGTCCATACCAGGTGGCGGGGCCCGCGATGTCTCCGTCGCGTGCTCCGCCTACCTGGATACCCGCTCGAAATGAGCGGACTTTTCTCCGGGCAAGTTTGGACGGACAATCTTACGGAAATTCCGTAAGACTTTGTTCGTCAGACTGTCCGCTGAAAAAGTCCGCTGAAGCCCACACACGAGCGGACTGTCCGCTCAAATGTGTTTCGGCGGACTAAGTTGGGCAGACAGTCCGCCCGTGTGTACGCGGCCTTTGTGTGTGTGTTTGTCTGTGTGCTTTCTCTGGCAGGGTGAAGGTGATCCGGGTCGTCATAGCAGCAGTAACGGCGGTGTCTTTGGTCTTTGATGGTGGCAAGAAAACAGATGTGATGGAAGTGGTGGGGGGCTCATAGGTGGTAGGTGCCCCCCTTTGGTGTATTCCAGCGGAAGGGTAGACTGGAATACGGGATTGGTTGCACTGCGGGAAAGGGGGTTGTCTCCGGGCTGATAAACGGCCGGAGGCCTGGTATGGTGAAATTTGGTCCGGCAGTGTACTGGTAGAAAGTGTTAAGTGGATAAGGTGAAGTCGGGGTACCGTCAAAAACCAACAGACTGGGAGTTTCGAAATTGTCGTTCCAAAAAGGTGTATATATATTTAATTGAAGTTATTTAAGTTTGGTTTTATGATTGGTTAATAAAGGCTGCTATGGCCATTTACACTCCAAACTCCGTGTGGTCTATTTATTAAGGATAAGAGGGGGAAGGTAAAGGGGTAATAGGTAAAAAGGGGTTGGAAGAAGTAAAAGGTTATTAGGCGGAAGTTGGTGATATCTTGAATACATTTGTCAAGGAAGTTTCAAGCCAGCCATAGAGGCACTAAAAGACAAGGCATGCAGAGCCTACTATGCCATCAGGAGACAGCTGTACCACCTAAAACCACCAGTGAGAGTCTGGCTCAGAATATTTGATAGCGTCATCACCCCAATTCTTCTTTATGGCAGTGAAGTTTGGGGTCCTGTCACCTACTCAGACCAATCCAAATGGGACCCCAGCCCAACAGAAACATTCCATCTGAAATTCTGCAAACATCTCCTCCAAGTCCATCGGAGCACCTCCAACAGTGCTTGCTGATCAGAGTTGGGCAGATTTCCTTTACTTCTCGCAGTACAGAAGAGGGCGCTATCATACTGGGACCACCTACAAAACGGCAGTCCAAACACATACCACCATAAAGCCTTACTGAACAGTAAGGACCAGTCCATACCATGTGGCCTGCAACAACTCATCACATTGTCTTTTCCAAACTCTCAACAATGCAGCCTGACAAAATCTCAAATAAAAAACATAACGAATGGCTACAAAGAAAAATATGTTGGAGAATGGAGAAACAAAATAACAAACTCCAAAAAACGGTTTACCAGTCATTACAGAGAGACTGAAAACTGGCCCTGTACCTGGAGGTGCTACAAGACCCCAAAGACAGACAGACCCT